>NC_092803.1:63056483-63328983 GCF_040954645.1 Diabrotica undecimpunctata | reverse complement strand
CCATGAAGTGGAAATATCCAGGAGTGGCTAGTATACCTGTTGAATACAAAGCACGTGGTGTTCGTGTGTATTAAGGTATAAAAAAATGCTTATTACAAGCTTAAATTTTTATTTTAAGAAGATCTTTTCGGAATTAAATCATTCCATCATCAGTTAAATAAAAAGTTGTTAAAAAACATTGTATGGCCACTTAAAAAAAACTTTCGAAGGACATCCGTATTAAAATATAATCCTCATGGTTTTATCAAGGTAAATGCAATAGACTTAACTTATTGATTATTAAAACTGAAGATGGGGGCATCTTACATGACCCCCTGTAGCTGGTGAAGTTTTTTCGACTTACATTACCTCTGATCTGTTCTGGAGTCTTGGGCTAACCAAGGGAGTTAGCCCAAGACTCCAGAACAGATCAGAGGTAATGTAAGTCGAAAAAACTTCACCAGCTACAGGGGGTCATGTAAGATGCCCCCATCTTCAGTTTTAATAATCAATAAGTTAAGTCTATTGCATTTACCTTGATAAAACCATGAGGATTATATTTTAATACGGATGTCCTTCGAAAGTTTTTTTTTAAGTGGCCATACAATGTTTTTTAACAACTTTTTATTTAACTGATGATGGAATGATTTAATTCCGAAAAGATCTTCTTAAAATAAAAATTTAAGCTTGTAATAAGCATTTTTTTATACCTTAATACACACGAACACCACGTGCTTCCTATATATTATATTATTAAAATTACTCATTGCTCATCATTAAAACAAATAACACATCATAACAACATATATATACATATATATATATATATATATACATAAATATATATATATATATATATATATACATATATATATATATATATATACATATATATATATATATACATATATATATATATATATATATATATATATATATATATATATATATATATATATATATATATATATGTATGTGTGTGTTTATGTATATGTGTATGTGTATATACTGATGGTCAAATAAAATGCAACACTTTGTATACGGTTATACTCCATGCAATACAACAAACTTACTAGACCTGTGGCATGCCATAAGAAGAATCTGGATGAGTATTCCGCAATATGTTATAGACCACTTAATTCGATCAATGCCCGATAGAGTTACTGAGTATATAGAAAAATCAAAGAGGAACCATTAATTATTAATTTTTTGACAAAAATGACTTTGCAAATTTGTTAATATTGTTATGAAATAATAATAATATTATAATACATACTTCCATAAATATTTGTCCTTTTAGGTGTTTTTGGGGCATTAGGATATATGGGCACACACACACACACACACACACACACACACACACACACACACACACCACAGTTATTATTTAAATAATATTCAGCTTGTGTCTAAGTATTATATTTTTGTAAAGTTGTAAACATTTCCTATTAGATATTTATCGAAGCGGCGATGAGTCACATCCTTTTTTTGTATTCTGATTGTGGTCATTTATGTTCATTCGATATCATTTCTTTCAAAAGTAAACCTGAAATAATTGTTCAATACTACAACTGTCTCTCTAAATTAGAACCTGCCATCAGGTTATGGATCCAAAACAGAAATTTATATTTCCCAAGCACCAGTAAAATGAATTTATTTACGTTTTGTCCAATTTTGTTATTGCGAGCGACAACAAATAATTACAAAAATATTCATATAACTGTTTGCTTTGAACGCTTCCGTTTTACTTTACTGGGGCACGGCATTACGTTTTGTCGATTTTATCAGCGTTGCATTAAATGGTTATTTGCTTTAAATATTATTCTATAGTTATCGGAATTGTACTATACAATTATATTATCTGATTTTATAATATTTTGTACTGATTACGATTTGCCAATAAACATTTTTAAACATTAATTTATATGTTATATGACCGACAGCGCACCGGTAGATACAATTTTAATGATCGACATAATTTTCAACATTTTCGAAACAACAGAACAGCGGAGGAATAAACGTTCACATAAATTGTTGCAATATATATACAGTGTTTGTGTATGTGATTCATCTAGAATTCAAAAAAGGTTATTCAAGACATATTCCTTTTTGGCCGGCTTTCGTAGATTTTTATCTCGACGTGGTAAATGCCCAACAGAGTGATCAAGTTACCAATTTTAAACAAGCCAGAAACAAATTAAATAAACTCACTCTGCTGCTAAGGCTTTTTATTAGCCAAGGCTGGCGACTCAATCTTCGCCAAGCCAATCCGATCAATAATGTCTTTTCTGTATAAATTTCTATCTTATTGAAGTCTCTGTTACTATCTTTGCTACGTCCAAAATCACGATTGTCTCTATCTCTACCATTTCACGAGTAAAACTTTTGTCATCTCTATCACGCATCTGTTCTCTGGTAAATCATCCAAGACCTCCGCCGCCGCCGTTTAGATCTCTATTAAAACCTGTTCGGCGATTATCCATCCTATCATAAGATACCCTTGGTCCAGATCGCCAATCACCAAAAGAATCACTGCGATCTTGTTGCCCGTCACGATTCATGTCCATTCTACCTCTTTGCCTATCATTACCTAGATTTGATGCTACTGCTATCCCTATTCTTCCAGATTTTAATGTAGTGTTACGAAGGAAAAATGCTTCCAATAAACTTTCTGTCTTCAAATTCAATATATAAATAACCCTTTGATTTTGATTCTCCACCTCTGTCATGTTTTTAAAAAATAATAAAAGTTCATCTTCATACACGTCGTAAGGCAAGTTCAAAAAATAAGGCCAAAATGGTGGTTTCATGGGAACCGTATTGCTAATCGTCGTCATAATCTCCAGAATCTTTTGGAGCAGTGGGTAACACTACATTAACAGCCTTTCTTATGACATCAAAATTTTCTATCGTATTAGCCCAATTAGGATTTAATTTACAAATAGGTTGAACAAAAGTGGAACCGGTAGTTTCATGTAAAAAATCGGTAAGAGCAAACGTGTTCTCTTTTTTTTACCAATGTACACAATGCACCGATGTACCAATTAATATTGAAATAGTGGTCTAGATTTTTATCGGCTGAACTTTGTATTCTGTTTCTCAAAATTTTTAAAAGTTGAAATTGTTTTTTAGATGTTAAAAGCAGTTAAAAATTTAAATCATTATCAGTCTTACTCAACGACAAAAGTTTTGATATCGCTTTTACCATTTAGTATGCTTCATATTTTGTTCTTGTACTATAAAATTTATCTGTACTATAAAATGTTATAAAACATTACCAGTACAACCTGGAATAATTTTCTATACATTTTTACAGTGTTCGATAACAGAAATTGAATCATTTAAAGACATCTGATCACTATTAACTTTTTTAATGAATTTATAAAAATGAGTTCCATATACCTTAAATAATCTATAACCTAACGTTTTTCGAATAAACTCTTAGATGCAAAATTAGATATATCTCAATCAGAATCAATCATTTAATCATGTTTTTACAAAAAGCAAAAGAAGTAGTTTTTTGATAGAATACTGAGAGTATGATAGATTTAATAAGGTCTGTGTTTTGAAGGTTTCGAACCACTCCTAAAATAATGCTTACTTTCTTCGGTATTTGAATACTAAAGCAAAGTTCATCGTTTAGAGAGTATCCTGATCCAAACATATCTCAGGTACAGTACTGAGCCATAAAACCTAAAAAATATTTAGTATAAGGGTTTCCGTTTTTTTTGGAAGCTGTTTTTTATAAACGGCCAATTGGCATACTATTTATCGACTACGCATCCATGGTACTTATTTTAGAATTCTTGAACCTTAAAACAGTTTGTCTAATCGATTGGTACTTATGTTTTTGGAATGTAGTCTAAAAAGTGTTTGCGGTCTGCAATCTATTAGTTTGTGAACATGCAAATTATGCTTAACTGTTTTATGTTTTTTGCTAGAGTTTACAGCTTAAATCTCCATTAAACAGTCCAAATTTATGCAGATGGTTCTTGACTGGCAGATGGCCAGTAAGAAAGTTAAGTAAAGCTAATTTTTGCTTGTTTTCCGCACTTCTTTAGACTTCTCCGCCAAATAAACAGTTTCTAATGTCACATCATGTTAAAATTTCATTTATTGCTAGGTACACTTTCCCACATTGAGGCTGGTCCTCATACGGGATAAAAACATAAACTAATGCAGAATGATAAAAGACTTCTGGAAATATTAAAGCTTAAGATACTCCGCAAAATATTTTTAGCTGTAAACGATCAAGGGCAGTGGCGCAAAAGATTTAATTTCGAATTATAACAACTCTTTAATGAACTAAATGTCGTAACGTTCATTAGAACACAGCAACTTAGATGGGCCGGACACATAACACGAATGCCTGAAAACATGATTGCTAAAAAGCTAATGAGAGGAACACCTATTGGAAGAATAAGCAGAGCCCGAATTCAAATTAGGTAATTAGATGAAGTTAAGACCGACTTAGGGATACTACAGATCAGAAGATTGCAGAAACCAAACAGAATAGCGACTAATCTTAGAGCAGCCCAGGATCCATAGATAATTGTCGAGCCAAAGATAATGATAATGACACTTTCCCAGCAAAAGATATGTTGAGCTCTTATCCAGGCTTTTTTTAGGTGGCGGACGGTGCTTTTTGTATTATTGTCGATGCTCTTCTGGCAAGTTCATTAGCTCTTTCACTGCCACGTATTTCTTGTTGAGCCACACCAGTGCAATACTCTTATGTATCCGCGAGTCAAGCGTAATTTTCTCGACATTCCTTTTATTTTATCTTCGGCTTCCTAAGATCCTCCATAACCTCTAGGCCAACTAAGCATATATTGATCCATTTTGAAGAAAAAGGCAAAATAATAAAAAGCATTTATAATTCCTAAACATACAAATTATAACTTAATTTGTACCTAATCTCACATTAATCATCACTTACTAACTTTACCTATCCTTACCTTTTACCTATCTATACCCTTGGAATTATATGTTTGTAAACGCGTCGGGCCAAAGGTATTAGTTGTTTGCTATTTTTGATAAACTTATATTACACATTGTGAATTTATAAATTGGAATTAAACTCTTTTGTGTACTTAGTTTATCAAAATATTTACCTTGGTCAATACCTTTAGTCATATTTGAAGTTACATTAAGTTTACCTATTTTAAGGTACCAATAAATTATTTTCTTCATAACATTCGACTATGTATTATTTCCCATCGACAAACGAGAAATCCGGACATAGGGAATTCAAATTATATATTGGTCCTTCGAGTTGGATTCTTTCACAAGGAGTGGAAAGAAGGAGGCAACCAATAATAAATGTAGTTATAAAACATTAAGACACACACATCGTTATTATTTGCTATTTCGTAATCATTGGCAACACTATATACAACCTACTAAGAGTTACAGCTCTCCCTTTGTAGGTGAAAGGAGGCATTGTTCGCTTATTATTGGTTCCAAGGAATCTACTGTGCTAGATTACTATAACTTACACTATTTTGAAGTTACATATGAAGCTAAAGAAATGTGTATAGAATTAAACAAGAAAGAAGTTAGCATGCTTACCAATGACAATAATTAATAAGGATAACCAGTCAAACTGTACCTTTAATGAATTTTATGATGAAACTTACAACACCACCTGCAAGATAGAAGAGTGCACGATAGGGAAAACTGGTTGGTTAAAATTAAGCACATCGAACTTCTAACTAGTCATTTTACCATACACAATAAATATAGCTATTATGAGCGATGGTTCTTGATCTGAATATATGATACATCAAACGAGCTTTATAAGTCTGTCTTTAAAATACGTTACTCAGACCAGGACCGTAACATTGCCCACATCCAGTACAGGCTTTCACATCAATTGAAAGTTACTTAAAGACTTGAAGACCCCTGTTAGTTTCGTTAAATAACTTATTCAGAGGTCGATACTCAAATGGATCAACATTCCTGGACATAACATATATAGTCGTGGAGATGAGTTGCCAAAATAGTAAAAGGTGTTTATTTTAGAGATATAGAAATTTAAAGTGGAATAACACAAAGATGATTTTTATAAATTGACATAAAATTGACTTTATTCGAAAGATAATTTTTTGGCATTATAATTTAAATATAATTTCTGAAACATGATCATCATGGCTGGTTCTGACGTAGTCTAATCTGGGTGTCCAATTCCCGATCACTTTTTCCAATATTTGTCGCCGTATATCGGCAGTTACGCCACAAAAATATTGTCCAGTGTTTTTATGCGGTTTCTATGTAAACTATGCGGTTTCCAAACATTTTCTTCAATAAATCGTTTGTGGCGCGAGCTGTGTGACATGTTGCGCCATCTTATTGAAACGACAGCTTCTGCACATTATGGTCGTTCAGTTGGAAAATGAAAGAGTTAGTAATCATGGCTCTAAAGCGGTCACCATTGAGTGTAACGTTCTGTCCAGCAGTTTCTGACGAAGTACGGTCCAATGATTTCAGCTGACCATAAAGCTTACCGAACAGTAAGTATTTCTAGATATAATAGTTTCTCAACATACATGTGAGGATTATCTTAACTCCAACTAATGCAGTTTTGTTTGTTGACGTAACCATTCAACCAAAAGTGAGCTGTATCGCTAAACAAAATTCGATTCTGAAAATCGGAGTCACCGACAATCTCGTTTTGGACCCACCCACCGAATATACAAATATATGCCTTGGTTGTTGATAATGTACCTTCAATTATTGCGTGATTAAATGAGTTAGATTTTTTAAGCACGAAAAGCAAGAACTTTTCTTAAAATCTTCCATAAATTGGATGGACACATATCCAACTGTTGTGCACAATGGCAAATAGACTGATTCGGGTCTTCCTGTATGCTAAGCTCTACAGCAGCATCAACTTCTTCTGTACGCTCTGTTCGACGTATCTATGGATATATAATATAATTGAGAGTAAACGTGGTACAAAAACGTTCCATGATTAATCGAATTACTTACTCTGGTGGACTATTATGTTGACCATAAAATGGACGTAATGCGCAATAAGTATTTCGAACAGAACCACAGTTTTCAAAATAAATTTGTACAATTTAGAAGCGTCGTACGGGCGTCACGTCTATCCACGCTGAATTGCCAAACCGAACTTAACATAAATTACTTAACAGCTGTCAAAATGACCGACAGGTGAAACAGTGTTATCAACTTATAATTCTATACCTTTTAAAAAAAGACCCTTTACTTGTCGTAGAGCACTTCGACAAAAACATCCAAACATGCGTAGAAAACTATTGCCAACCATCAGTGGATTCCTTATTTAACTACGGGACTAGTGACGGTCCTCATTGTTGTATTGATCGCAATTATGTGTAAAATAACAAACTATTTGCAGAATTCCAAGAGAACTTAAAAACAGGATATCAAATTACCAGCATCAAATCTAAGCTGATTAGATTTGATGCTGGTAGATCAGCATCAAATCATAATCAATTATAAAGAGCAAATCCAGCTCCTCGAAAACAAACCCTATCATAAAAAATTTAAGTAACACTCTTAAAGTAGTCCCACTTAGATCAACTGCATGTAATTAGATTAGACAAAAGATTAGATTATTATTAAACTAGATAGTTTCTCTAATTATTAGAGTTATATGTAGCAATGCTCGGGCGAGATAGTAATTCCAAAACCGAATCAATTAGTTAAAAGTGATATAATTATTATTTTATATTCTTAATATTATTATTATTATTTTATATGTATTTATACATTCTCTGGTTGTTGTCTGGTTTTTATATACGAGTATAATGACCAATGTGTTTAATCACACATTATTACTAATAATAAAATTAATTATTAGTTTTACTTTAATATTTAAATGGATATCCGTGTTTTACTTTATTTATGAGGTTATTTACCTTCTAGTAAAACTGGATCATTTGAAAAATACTATAAGAATAATCTCATAATTTGAATATTATATATTTGCCTTTTTGATGAGTTGTTGTTTTATACTGTATTCTTAAAAATCGGGACTGAACACGTTTGTGTACATAGTCCAACAGAATATTTACCTTAGTCAATAAATTAAGTCATTTTTGAAGTTATGTTATATGTACCTATTTTAAGCTAGCATTAAATCATTTATTCTACAATACTCGACTCGTCCTATTTAACATCGATCGTCGAACGAGAATTCCGCAGTTAGGGCATTCGACATATACACATGTTCAGTTCTTTGACTTATAGAGTACCTAACTATGAAACACGTAGTAATTAAAACGTATTTAAAATATTTGCGATCTATATTATATTTTATATTCCGCATATAAATAATCTTAAACAACGTTTTAGCATGTCATACAAGCCTGTTGTATCAAAAATGTCTATATTTCCCCCATTTTTTAACTTGTAAAGTGTAGCAGAATCATGCTTTAAAAATATTCGGCTATTTATCTACGTGGAGATATCTACATTTGGACAGCATAGACCAGAGCTACCGAAACATAGACAGTCCTTTTGTGTCCTTCTTAAGTACGCTCAATAGAACAATATTTTTTTAAGTTCTCATGATTCACACAATTCGTGAGGGGTGAAAATATCTTTTACCACGTAAGTCTTATTCTTATTACATCTTTGTATTTTAATTTTCTGTGGCCCTGTGCTAGTTTTATATTCAATAGCAATTGATATGCCACCTGATTAGTAGTCACTTTTTCTGTTTAAGTTTTTGCATGTGGTTTGTGTTAGTTTTTAGGTTATTGATAAGTTTTCACGCCCCTTTATCGTTCTGTTTCACGTTTAGGGTCTCTACTAGATTAATGCGCTTTTCTATATTGTTTACAGTTAGTATTTGCAGTAGGATCTCGCCCAAGGTAATACTAAAGCTTTAACACCACTAATAATTAAAAAAATACATATATATTTAGGGATTCTACAGTATTCACTGGCTTCCCTCGCTCAACCGTTTCCATCTCTCTCTGTTGTTCCATTCTACATCGTTTAGTCCTCTCTTACTCATGGCGTCGTCTACTTCGTTCCTCCAGGATTTTCGGGGTCGTCCTCTTTTCCTCCTTCCTATGGGGCTCCATTCGGTTATTCTTTTTATCCATCTGCTGTCGCTAGCTCTTCTTACATGTCCATACCACTTTATTCTTTTTTGTTCTATATATGTCAGTATGTCTGTTTCTATTGATGTTCTTTGCTTTATTTCGTCATTACTTCTCCTATCCATTCTTGTTACTCTGCAGCATCTTCGCAGGCATTCCATCTCTGTTGCTATTATCTTACTGCTGTTTTTCTTGTTTATGGTCCAATTTTCGGCCCCATATGTCATAATACTTCGCACTAATGTTTTATAAATCTGCGTTTTTGTCTTCATATTTAGGTGTCTATCCCACCATACTGAGTTAAGTTGTCGGATTGCTGTTCTTGTTTGTCCTAATCTTTGTGTAATTTCTTCCTCTGTTGTTGCCTTTTTCGTGATTATAAACCCCAGGTATTTGAATTTATCCTTTCCTTTGATTGTTACGTTGTCATCAATCTGTAGATCTTCTATGTCTTCTTCACTTGTAGATAGGTACTCTGTTTTCGCGAGGTTAATATCTAGGCCAGCCTCGGTATATTCTTCTTGTAGTTTCTTCATCATGTAGCTGAGGTCGTCTTGGTCTTGTGCAATCACTACTTGATCGTCTGCAAAACTTAACGTATATAGGTATTCGTTTCGTACCGGTACTCCCATGCCTTCGCATTTTCTTTTCCATGTAGTCAAGGCTTTCTCTAAGTATATTTTGAATAGGGTTGGAGATGTGGAACAACCCTGCAGGAGCCCTTTTGTTGTGGTGAAGTCTCCTATGATTCTTGTTCCCATTTTAATGGACACTTTATTTTCTTTATACAGAGCTTTTGTAGCTTCTATGAGTTCCGTCTGTATTTCTAATTTGTACATTGCCTCCCATAGTTCTGACCTTGGTACAGAGTCATACGCCTTTCTCAGATCCACAAATGCCAAGTGTATATCTCTATTTTTTGCTTTTTTCTTTTCCAACGGTTGTTCCAGTGTGTATATGTGGTCTATGCATGATCTTCCTGCCGTGAAGCCTGCCTGATCCTCCCCGATTTTGCCTTTTATCGCTTGCTCTATCTTTTCTCGCAGTATCTTCCCATATAATCTTCCTATTGATGATATTACGCTTATTCCTCTGTAGTTTTCGCATCGTTTTCTATCTCCTTTCTTAAATATAGATGTCATATATGCCTCCGTCCATTCCTTTGGGAGCTGTTAAAAAAATACATAGTACCAGTATTTACCCTGACGATTGGGTAAATCCGATATTTATTCATATACTAAAGGAACGTAAAACAAATCACAGCGAAAATATAATAGTAGGGGAAAGTAGGGCATATTGTAGCGTATATCGCAGTTGAGTCGTTGTCAGGTAATACGTGATCTTCACAAGCCTCAGTTGATTATTATTTGATTTACGTTTATGGCGCGTCTTGATAGAAAAATACGTGTTTTGATATTATTTACACTCGTTTTTTAATTGCATTTATTTAGAAACCAAACATCGACATTGGACTTTTTGTTTGTCGAAGCATTTATTAATATCCTATATAGTACATGAATATATATGAGTCCTATATAGTACATGAATAGCTATAGTCGAGGCTGACGAAGTAGTCGCAAGTCAAATAAAAAGAAATCACAAAAACGAGTGGATGAAGAAGGAAGAGATACTTGAGCAACATAGACAGTACAAAATACATCAGAATCAACAGGAATACAAGGAAATCCAACGTACGATAAGTGCAAAAATTAAAAACGCAAAGGAAAGCTGGATAAAAGAACGTTGTAAAGAATTTTAATCACTACAAGAAAAGGAAGACAGCTTTGGACTACATAAAACGGTCAAAGAAATTTTGACATGTGACTCGCCTGAAGGATGATCAGGGAAACTAAGTTCATACCCAGGAAGAACTAGCTAAAATCTGGGCAAACTATGCTTCATCCCTCTTTGCGGATAATAGACCGAATCTGCCAACTACTAACTTACCCACGGAAAATCTATCCGGCCTTCCCATTATTTGCGCCGAAGTGGAGTAGGCTATAAAAGTAGCAAAACTAGGCAAGGCCCCTGGACTGGATGGAATTACTACGAAAGCCATAAAACTGTTGGAAGATGATAACATAGACATGCTGGTAACAATTTTCAATGCCATATATAACACCGGCCACATTCCAACGGATTGCCTTTTTTAGCCTTTATAATGATCCCTAAATCACAATGAGCGACAAAATGCAAAGACTACAGACTAATAGGTTTAATGAGCCAGTTGCTTAAGGTATTTCTTTGCATCCTTCACACAAAAATGTTCAGAAAGCTGGAAGATCTAAGCGGTGAGAGACAATTTGGTTTCAAGAGCGGATTGGGTATACGTGAAGCAGCTTTTTGCTTGAATACGCTCGTACAAAACTGCATGGATTAACGAAAGAATATAGTTATACCATTCCTCGATTATGAAAAAGCGTTTGACACCGTAAAATATGACGTACCTAATGATAAAAATGCTACATAACGCTAACATTGACGAGAAAGATATAAGAGTTATCCAGAATATCTATTGGAATTAAAAAGCTCGATAGAGACTGAACAAATCAACCAACACAGAACTTTAAACTTAAAATTTTAAGAGGGGTGCGACAGGGGTGTATTTTGTCTTCTAAGCTCTTCAATCTTTATGTGAAGAACATTTTTGCCGAGGAACTGAAAGGCTCTGAGTGTGGAATAAAGGTAAACAGGTTCCCGATAAATAACATTAATTATACCGACGGCACCGTGATAATCACAGACAACGAACATGATATGGAGTTGATGTTAAATAAAATAAACACCATAGCAAAAATATATGGCTTGAAGATAAATGCTGGAAAAACTAAATGTATGGCAATAAGAAAAAATGCACTTTTAAGAATACAACTGCAAGTAGATAATGCTCCAATGGATCAAGTGAAAATATTTAAATACTTGGAATGATAATGAATGACCAATGGGATCTACAACTATGCCGTACTGAACAAGCAAGACAAGCTATTATTAAATTTAAACCGCTACTATGTAACCGCAATCTTTCCTTCAATCTCCGCTACAGGATGGTTAAATGCTATATGTATGGTCCATATTGTTATACGGCATAAAAACATGGACGTTAAGAGTACATTCCACTAATAAGTTGGAGGTCTTCGAAATGTGGATGTTGCGAAGAATATTCCACATACCATAGACAGATAGGGTGAGAAACGAGGAAGTATTAAGAAAGGCAAATACTGAGAGAGGACTACTCAATTTGATCAAGGTACGAAAAATTGGATACCTCGACCATATTCTGAGAGCAAAAAATGCGAAATCTCTCAACTGATCATCCAGGGAAAGATTGAAGAAAAGAAAGGAGTAGGTCGTAAACAAACATCGTGGCTACGGAAAATAAAGAAATGGACAGGTATAAATAATACTGGCGATCTTTTGCATGCCGCAAAAGACAGACGTTTGGCCTTAAGATAATTCGCCAATGCACTATAGGTGCACAGCACTATAAGAAGAAGAGTACATGAATATACTTTAAGGTAAGCTAGAATATCGTACTATTACATTTTTGATAACAATGGAGCAAAGTAGGAAGTTTGCAAGGAGCAAAGTGGGGTTCACTGTACTTGATACTTCACTCTACCCATATTACCCTGTGCCTTAGACTGCGTTGGTTACTTACCTACATTTTTTTGTATTTTTTATAGGCACATTCATAGTTAGAACGTACAAAAAAACAAACAACATTCCTAGAGTAGGAAATCGATTATGAAAGCAGTCTCTATCGTAATATCGAATCAAAGGGGGTACAAAAAAGCATCGCAAACCTTTGAAGTTCCACAAACCACGCCACGCGGCTAATTACAAGACAAAACTACATTGTTCTTCTTCTGTAGAAAAAAAGTTGGGCCATTACAGAACTGTTTGCGGCTTTGAACAGGAGAGTGAGTTGAAGGCTTATATTAAATTTATGAAGGGGCAATTTTATGAACTAAACCTTTGTGAGCTGAGAACTCTTGCTTTTAACTTGGCAAAAAAAATCGTACTACACACAAATTTAATGTAACGAATGGCATATCTGGTATTGAATGGCTCCAAGGCTTTTTAAAAAGACATAAAAATATAAGCCTAAGTAAACCTGAAGCCACATCATCTGCACGAATGCAGGGATTTAATTAAGAAGTTTTTTTTCTGGTTGAATCAGCTATTGAAAAATATGAAATTCAACCTCATCATATCTAGTGTTTACAAAACGGGAGAGTCGACAGTCCCAAAAAAATGTCCCAAAAATGTCCCAAAAAAAAGGCCTTAATATATGGAAATTAACAAACTAAAGAACAGAGACATTATTCTGAATGATCAACTTGACTCAAACAGTTCTCCCCTTCCCAACCTATTTCGTAAGACCATAAAGTGTAAACGCATACCAAAATAGACCACTTGAGAAAGGCACTCTGCCGAAACCGCTGTAGTGATAAGATTTTATAATAAATTTTGTGGAAGTTTTAAAAACAAAGTTTTCAGTGTTTTATTGTTATATATTTTTAATTTAATTTTACAAATAATCATATTATACTCTTTTATATATGCAAAATAATACGGAAGCGCTAAATTCCTTGAACTAAATATGCAAAAATTGTCCAGAATTAATGAAAAATTGATTTGGCTTTTAAGTTTTAATGTAATTATTAAGACAAGAATTATAAAGTCAAACAACTTTTTAATTGGAGTTAGGAAAAATAATGTGAGAATATAATTTACATCTCTTTTAAAAAATGTATGCAACATTTGATGTTTAATAGAGACGAAATGAAAGCCCCTTCATCAAAGAACTCTAGTTATTAAATTTGAGATTTAAGCTTTTAAATGCAGTATGCAGATCCGCTGCTGTTGCAGCAAACAAAATAACATTATTGCTGAATAATTCGGTTCATCTGACTTTCAATTGGGTTAATAGAAGCGGATGGTATATGCGTGAGAAATAAAAATACTGGAGATTTAGAACCTGACACCATGGTTTTTTTACTAAACCCTATATATATATATATATATATATATATATATATATATATATATATATATATATATGTATTGTTATATTCCTACTTGACATGAGAAATAAAAAACTATATTCCTATTTAAAATTTAAATTAAAATGAAAAATTTTCGACATATATTTCCCAACCACGAGCATATAAATTTTTAACGCCCTGTATATGACAAATTTTGTAAAAATAATTATAGCTAGTTTTAAGACAGTGTTTCGCAGAATGGTTTACTAGCCCCATGAACAATGTATTTCAAGCAAACTTAGAGACGGTTAGGGTTGATGGTTTAAGAAAGTGTTCGTCGTCGAACTGTTTATTAAAACCACGGACAATATGTTTTAACTAAACAAAGGAGCAACCATTAAGTTTTCGAGATATACGGGTAGGGAACTCATTAGCCCGTACTTTACATAGTAGATAGTTAAAACCTACCTTTGTATTAAAATTCTCAAAAATAGATAATAACGTGATTAGTAGAAAGTAGAATAAGGATACGCAATTTTATTTCTTTCTTGGAACCCCATAAAGACAAAAAGATACGTAAATTTGAAAATTTGTTTAGATTAAGGAGAGAGGTAGTTTTGGGTTGGTTTTGATTGGTAAAAAATGAAAAGACCGGTTTGTGTTTGAAAAGTTACGAGCATCATAAAAAAAACGTGGAACGAGGAATACAACAAGTCGAGAGATGATATAAATTCTTGACTTTAAAGTATCCAGTATTGTGTTTAAGATTGTATCCAAAAATTTGAAAGATTGCATCAGGAGAAAGCCGGAACCAGTACGGTACGAAGCGGTGAAAGGAAAGGAGAAAAAAATTTAGCAGAGGAGCAGAGACATTCTTGGGGGACGTGGACGAGTTTTTCTTTGATTGAAACACCAGCAAGTAAGGAAACGTGTTATGGGTGAAGACAGTGTATAATCATCAGCAAAGGTCAGTCGTGTTCTGTTATGATATGAATGTATTGTTTTTTCTGTTAAATATTACAGGGCATATGGATCTACATATTTCACTATTATAAAATCATCAAATTTCAATCAGTTTTGTTTATTTTAAATCATTGTAGTTGACTTTTTTTATGATACAATAATATTGATAAATAAAAATTGTTTTTATATCAAGAAAACTGAACTTCGGGAACATTTTGTAAAGCAGAAGTAGAGAAATTCACAGTTATTGATTTAAAAAAATTTGGAGACAAAAAGAAATAAGATTCTTTTTTTTTGTAATTGTTATATGAGATACAGATAGGAGAATAAATAAAATTTTCAATTTTGAATATCGATTTACGTTTTGATAAAATAAACTATTTTTATAATTTCTTGAATTGAAATTGAAACCCATATGTGTATTATTTTGATTTTCTTTTACCTATCCCTATAAGGAAACCACTGAGAAATATTTAAAGCCACAAAAGTAAGTATTGATAGGATCATTCAGCCCTGAGATTTATATTTTATTTATGTTTTCATTTGTTTAAATAATAATATATTTAATTGATTAATTAATTGAAGTAGATTACATCTATAAACATCAGAGAAGAAGAGAAACATCATATAGAATGAAACTAGCTTGGACATCTTTTGGTAGAAATGCAGTTATATTCAGATCGAAGATACCAATCCACCTGAAGAGAAAAGCTTTCTATCAGTGTATACTACACCAATCATGACATACGGCTGCGAAACTTGGACACTAAAAAAAGAAATTATATCAAAACTCAATCACTCAAAGGTCAATGGAGCGACGCATGCTAGGTACAAAAAAGAGAGATCGAAAAAGGATATAATGGATCAGATAGAAAACCAACGTTATTGATGCAATCCATAAAATTTAATCTTTAAAATGGCAGTGGGCGGGACATTTAGCGAGAAGAACTGACAATAGGTGGTCCACTAGAATTACACAGTGGTATCCAAGAGGCGTCAAGTGACCAAGAAGACGTCCAAATTTACGATGGGACTATGACATAAGGAAACAAGCTGTTACAACATAGCAAAGCGAATTTTAGACAATCGTGGGCAGATTGGCATATGGTGAAAATGATGATGATATAATTATGATACATAGATCAGGCTTTGAAGAAATGATATAGATAATAAGGAACAATGGGCATACCAGTATAAGAGAATATATTACATTCACTACTTTTCGCAGATAACAAAGTCATTTTTGTACAAGACAGGAAAGATATGGAAGATATGATAAGAAAATTAAAGGAAGAATATGAGCTATGGGGACTCAAGATAAATATGTGTTAGACAGAAGACGTATGTATTGGATTCCAAGTTGCAGATTTAAACTTAACTTTTGAAGAAGAGAATATTAAACGTTGTAAGACTTTTAACTATTTAGGATAAATGATAAGCCGAGATGATACTTGTATAAAAGATATAGAAATGAAAATAGCACAAAAAAATAGGCAACAAAAGCACTCCATGAAGTGATATTAACAACACTCTAACCAAAGAGAGCATAAAAAGGATATTTTGGAGCATTGTGATGAATATTACCCTGAATGAGCGGAAGTATGGCCAATGGTAACATCAATACGAAATAAAATATGAAAAGTTAAACTACACTTTACGAAAAGATGTCTACAAATCACCAGAGCGGATAGAATGAGAACAGAGGAACAGAATGGAAGTAAAATGCTCAACTACAAAAAAGTTGGAAAAAAGAGCCCTGCAGTGGTACGGGGATGTACAAATTATACCAGAGCACAAGTTGTCAAAAAGAATATTGGCCTGGGACCTACCGGGAAGAAGACGAAAAGAAAGACCTGCTACAAGATGGAAAACATAAATATGAAATGCTATAATAGATAAAGACCTCAAAGCAGATAACGGAAAATAAAGTGCTGTGTAGGACGAAAACAGTAAACTCATAATGGGAAAAGCCGAAGAAGAAAAAGCAGAAGTATGTGAACTTTTCCGCAATTGATTGCAGAAACTTAAGTTGGTTTATACAAAGTCATCGTTTTCAGAGATTTGTCAGTTTGATATGCCTTTTCTATACATATATTTTACAATATAGTTGGGTTTAAAATTCGATTTAAATGTTGTTTGAAACTCAAATATTTTAAAATTATTCACCAATTAGTACAAGAGTATCCGAACGGCAACATTGTAGGTAAAAAATGAGAATTAAGTGTTCTGTCAAGTTGTCAATACGATTGTGCTTTTCTTTATAAAAAATTCAAACCAGTGCAAACATACAGTCCACTTTTCATGGTTTCTTTACATCTCAGCTTACTTTTCGTTGTTTCAGCAGACGTAATACTGCTGTACTCTTCCTTGTTTTTTCCTAACACTTTTCTTGGTAAGACAGGAACAAGTTTCTTAGGTACTTTTCATGCCAGTTTGAATCTCTAGGATTTCTCTATTTAATTTATGAGAGAAATATATAAACATCAACTGGTATGTGTCTGTGATCCAAACATGAGCGTTCATCAGACTCTACCAATATATTAATATATCACTTACCTTGTTGGTGCAGAACTCTAAATCCAACAATTCTTTGCGTACCCTAGTGACAAAAGTTACCTTGTTTCGTATAGTGGATATCATTAGACCTTCAGAAAAGATAAATTTAAAAATGGATTTACTCCTTGCGGTAATGTTCTTGGTGTACCTAGAATCTCATTACTCAGAAAGTGAGCTAAATACCTCCAGTTCTTCCTTTCTACTTCTGTGGTTATAGTTCGAATACCTGTAAAAATATCATCGGTGCAGAGCTCTGGGTTTATTGTACAGTCTACTCTATTACTGGCCTTATAGCTAACGTGTGTATAAATCCTTACCTTGCTGAGTTGATAAGCTAGCAATCCTCTTGCCTATTCTCCAGAGCTCCTGTAATAGGGTTACATTAATAACTTTATATTTCACTTTTGCCGCAGCGTTGCAGGTGCGGCTTTAGCGTGTTGAAAATTGGTCTATAGGATCCTCATCTCTCCGTTTACTATAAACAGTTGTCTGGTGTTGGTTTTATAGACTTTTCTTCTTCTGTTGTGTGCTTAATGCACTTTTGGATATTAGTCCTTATGAGCAGGCTGGTTTCATCTAAAGAATGTTGCTCGTCTTCCTGAACCTTCATATGTAGGGAAGTTTTCCCTGTTTCACTGAAGTGAGTTTCTACTGGCTTCTCTTCCAGTGTTTTTTTCTTTTTCTCCTTGGATCGGAAAGTAAACTTTCCTGCCCCGAAAAAGGGCGACTTTTGGAATTTCTGGAACTCTTCTTGAAATTCAGAATCCAGAAATCCATAAAATTACTTTTTTTGAAGGTTTGCTGTCCATAGATGTGTCCTGTACCCGTAGTTACTTATTCTTAGTCTATTAAGGACTCGAAACGTTCCCTATCTTTATCTTGTACAAAGATAGTGCATGAATGCGGATTGGGTGTATCTTCTTCCTCCACAGCCCGGAGAGATGTGGCCTTCTAATGACTTAGGGTAGTTATCATCTTTAACCCCCTGCATTTGCGTCATCCGCACAACTAAGTTGTAAAAAACATATCCTGTGGGAATTCTTCTAGAAATTCTGTTATATAGTTATATAGTTATAATATAGTTATTCCGTGTTTGAGATTCTTCACTGAGTGCATGGGGTGCCCAAACTACAGAATTATACTTAAGATATGGTTTTACCAAGGAATTATATAGTTTAATTATGCTATCTATCATCTTAAAATATTTGGTGTTTCTAATTATAAATCCTACTATCCTAAAAGCCTTATTAGTAACAATGTGATAGTGATCATTGAAGTGCAAGCTTTGCTGAAAATTTACACCAAGATCTTTACACAAAGATTTTCTGGGCAATTCTCTATTATTGATATATTAAACCATTTTAATAAAGTTCCTGTTACGTGTGAAGATTATCACTGAACACTTTTCAACATTTAGATCCATTATATTTATCTGAAACCAATTAGATACCGCATTCAAATCTAGTTGTAATAGTTGGCAGTCACATTGATTTTCTACAACTCTAAATATCTTTAAATCATCACTAAAAAAGTGGAAAATTTGAGACAACTAGAAAGATCATTGATAAGGCAAGCAAATAAGAGTGGTCCCAGGTTGCTGCCCTGAAGAACTTCAGAAGTTACGGAATATTCCTCTGAGAAAACATTACCAACTCTAACTTGCTGACTTCTATCTGCTAGGTACGAAGCGTTAATTAAGAGGCCAAAGGTGCCCAGTTTTTTAGTAATAAGCTATGGTCAACCCTATCAAATGTTTTTGCACAATCAGTGAAGATTACATCCATTTGCATCTTAGTATTTATGGCATCTGCAGCAGATTGTGTGAAAATACATAAATTTGTAAATGTTGATCTATCCGGTAGAAATCCTTATTGATATTGATTAAAAGATTTGATAAAATGTTGTAATAAGTTGTTATATAAAATAGATTTAAATATTTTTGCCAACTAATTTAAAATACTAATTGGTCTATAATTTTTTACATAATTAATATTACCAGATTTAAAAATAGGAACTGTAATGGTATCTTTTAATTTTTTAGGAAAGATATTAGTTTCTTTAAAGCTAGATTAAATATAACCTGTAATGGTTCAAGAAGTTGGTCAATATACCCCTTATAGATATAAGCAGGTAGATTATCTTTACATGTATATTTCCTGGGTTTTAATGTCTTTACAGCAGCTCTAATGGCTTCTTCAGTTATCTCATCAAACTCTAGAATACCGTGAGACTTAGATATCTTTATATCAGATTAGCTGCTATAAACTTACTTAAAGTATAGTGCAAAAGCATTAGAAACTGTATCAGAACCAGTGTAAATATTGTTGTCTAACTGAATTTCTGATGGTAAACCCCTGGAACAACTTCTGGATTTCACAAATGACCAAAAACTAGTTGGGTCTATGTTAACATTTGTTTCTACAGTGTCATGATATTTTATATACTCAGATTTTGTTTGTATTTTAATGGATTTCCTAAGACAGTTGTACTTATTCTGTAACCTTTCAAGATTTAAAAGAAAATCATTATAAATTTCGATTATTTTTTTTTAATAAAACTAGTAACCCCATCTATCTGTCAAGTACCTACCTGTAGCCGACTCAAGGATTCTTCTGTAATTCCCAAATATATCCGGTAGATGAGCCTATTCATCAACTTGTCACTCACGCCCGGAATCAGGCGCCATGATAGCGTCTCGCCCTTTTCTCTTAAGAACGTAAAACCGTTAAGACGTGTTTCCAAAGTGGGTCTCATTTAGAGGTAAGCTGAGAAATCCTTTTCTTGTCCATATTTCAGATAGATATTTATTTTTTTAGACCCTTATTGGAGAGGCTATAATGCTGACTTATTTCTAATACTTGTCGCAAGATAGTATTGGTATGGAGTTATTCCAGATCATGGCCCAGTAGCGGTATCTTTTTATGGAATACCTAACCCCTCTTATCTAGAATGGTGGTGGATTAAGCAGATTAAGGTTGTACCAATTTTTATTATACCTACTTTCAAGACAGCGGAAATGATTATGAACTCAAAAAGAAATGAAAATATAGTGAAGTGTTCTAATTTTATTTAAAGCTTTATTTTCTTCATTATTCCTAGTTGATAAATAACTATATTATTTTCAATGTAAACAAATTTCGAAATTTTGGGGTTATAATATATATATATATATATATATATATATATATATATATATATATATATATATATATATATATATATATATATACATATATATATATATATATATATATATATATATATATATATATATATATATATTCATTTTCTTTATAACTAATTCTTAATTTAATACGATACAAAGTTTTTTTGTTTATGATAATGTAAACATAAAATAATAATTTGGTATCCCTTTGGGATGACGTAACTTTTAATGTTTTCTTTTTGTTCAATACTAAGAAATAATAAAGAATAGTTTTCTTGTAAACTTTCAATAAATCTTAATTTTTTTTTGCTCTTCCCCTTCGAGGATAAACCAGGGGTGGCGTCCAATAATAAATTATAATTTCATATTATCTAATTGTGCTTGGATTTAAAATACGATATAGTTTCTATATGTTTAAGAAAACCCCGCCCAACACTCTTCGACAACGAGCGATTCTGGCCTTGCATATATCATTGTAGCACGGCAGTGTTACAATTCTTGATTTGAATATTAACATGTCCACCCTGTACTTTCCTATGTAGCTTGTTCTTCTTCTTGGTTTTACAAATTAAATCTTGAAAAAAATATTTAGGAGAACTGTATTTACTATAAGAATTGTTAGATTTTTGTCTTTTAGGTACTGCTTGTTCAATACATTCAAACATTTTATCATAGAAGGTTTGTATAGCATTATTTACATCATTGGTATGTTTTAATACATTCCAATTTACTGATCTAATTAGATTATACAAGGGCAGAAAATTGCCCTTAGAATAATCATATTCAAAAGATGAGTGAATTTTATGTTTATCACTGTTGAGACCTTTGAGCTGCACTGTGAAGTTAAGAGAAGGATGATAGTTATCCTCCTGAACAACTGAATCGCTACTTTTAGCACAAATCACATGAACATTGAATAGCACTAAAACTAGCTTTCTACCCATATAATTTACTACCGAATTTATTTGACATATACCACATATACATAAAAACTGATTCAGTCTCAAGCTTTTATCACATGTGCCTAATACATAATTAGGTATATTAAAATCTCCAAAAATAAAGACAGTGTTATATTATCACAAACAATATTTTCAACATTTACTAAAAAGTTATTAAAAACTAACATAGAAACAGAAGATGAAATATACACACATATTAATAATAAATTACACTTGTGGTATTTTATTTTTACTACTAAACATTTAATTTCACTGTTAGTGTTAAAATTAATGTGTTCAAATACTATATTTTTCTGAACTGCAATAATCAACCCACCTCCACGAGTTTTATTGTTATCTCTATCCCTTTCTTGCTACATTATGTCTAATGTCAAACAGCTCAGCATCCAGGACACTAGTACTTAACCATGATTCAGTAAATAAAATAATATCATGGTTACAAGACAAAATACTAGTATAAAAGTCATGCGATTTAGTTCTTTAACCACGAACATTCTGATACTATGTACAAATCTAGTTTAAGGAATTTAAAAGAGGTTTACAGATCGATATCGATTGTCGCAACACTTTCTTGCTGGTTTATTTGCACAACCATCATGGTAAAAATTTTCACAATTTAAACATTTAACTCTGGCGTTTACCGCCGTTTTCTTACAATATTCACACACTACTTTTCTGGCTTTTTTACTACCGGCCATGTTATCATGTTTTTGTCATGTCATGTATCTTATGAAGAGTTTCAAACAGTTCTTATTTAAATTAAAAAAATAGTTATTTCTAGAACCCTTTCCCATCTTTTCAATGATAGCTGAAACCACAAAAATAAAGTCACCAAGGAAAATACTATTTCACATTTGAATAAAAGGTTTACTTTTAATGGTTATTTTTTAATGAAATTTATGTAACTAGAATTGATTTGGACTTTAATTTCAATTAGTTTATCAAATTCAGTAATATCTTTGTATGACTGTGATACGTTGTTTATTGCTATGAGAAAAATAAAATAAAAATAATTTAATAACGGAAAGTTACACAACTTTGTTATGTAACAATTCAAAGAGAGGTTTTACTGCAGCTTTTATTATCCATCACCCTACTTGTTAGACAACAAAAGTCATAGCCGTAAGAAGATTAAGCCGTAACCAGTTGGATTCTTGAATCGATGCCATTTTAGTCCTTGTTATACGTAACTCGAGCATAAAGAGGAGATTCAACGGGATGTGTCATCAGGTGTGAAGCGACCAGCAGGATATCCTGTCCGCCCGAATTATATAAAAGGGATCAATGCGGCAAAGCTAACAGCCGACTGTGTTGAAACTGACCCTGTCAAGTGGCCGAATAAATTTAAATAGTAATGAATATGTCATATCTCTTATTTACCTATCGTGTTATTGTTATCGTTGTCATTTGCCTTTTAAAAATAGATCAGTTCTGTTGTATTTGTATTTAGTCCAGTCAGCTTACCGTAAAACTATTTGATCTATATAAAATCCACAAGGAAAATAAATTCCTGCAGCTGGCTGTATACCATGTATCACAAAAAGAGGTTTAAATCTATGTATGTAGGTATATTTAAAAACCCTTAAAAGGGCTACATCAAAAACACTAACGTTTTCGGAATAATAATTCCATCGTCAGGTTAAAAAGCCTAAAATAAGCATAAATCATTTAATTTAAACAAACGTGATTGAAATGTTGACTTTAAAAAAGCAAAATGGTATAACCATTACCTTACAGGTTAACATGCCTGAGCCACCAAAATATTAACGTAAAACCCTTTACAAAAAATTGAAGTTACCAAAAAATGTACATGTTGTTGTTTTAAAGGAAGTGATGTTTAATACTTTATTAGATTTACCTTCAGGTAACACATAACCATGCCTCACGTGAGTACCAGTGAGAGTAAACCTCTTCAAACGGACATCAGCTGGTAACTGATTGACAGAATACCTATGAACGGTGTTCCAGAAATGAACATATCATTTTAAAATATAAAATAAAAAAATGGTTCTTTACACTTTTCTTAGTGTAGAATAAGTAAAATAGTCACAGCCGACTTATTGGCGCCACAGCCTCTTAAATAATTTTCACACCTAAATACAAGAGGGGTAATCTACACTTTTACGCACCAAGTATTATTTTAGTTCGTTCTCAAGCATTGCCCTTGAGGCATGTGCATTTAAAAACACTCTCAATTCACATACAAAATATTTCTCTACGCCGAAATCGGGCATTTTTTTCTGATAAATACGGTTTTCTCTTTTACGTGTGATAAAGAAAGAATTATTTGATACTGTATAGTCAGCTAGAGCCGTGTTGAGGCTTGTCTACTCTAAAAAAAAGTTAATTATAAATCGATAAACTAAAGGTGATTTTATTTCTCTGGAGCTATATTTGCTCACATTAACAATCCTTATCCTTCAACGGTCACTGAAGAACCAAACCTATGGAGATACATCCATTCACAAGTCCTTTGAAGTAAGGCTTGGAATCAAAAGATTTCCAACCCTCGAATATAGGGAGCCAGTTATAAGGCTCCCACTCATTCGTGGTCCTATCGAGCACAGATTATTTGATGAAACAGGACTGAAGAAAGAAAAGGATTACACACGCCGGAGAGCAACAGGAAGAAAGAATAATGGTTTCTCGTCCCTAGAAGAAAGATTGCACAAGTTGACCTTCGTTCAAGATTAGACACGTGTGTTTTGTGAAAAGTGCGTTATGTGCTGGTAAGCGACAGCGGTAATTAAATTGGATACTTGAAAAACATTTGGTGAGGTTAAAACTCTTTCTATATATTTCTATAGTCACTGCATGCACATAAATTATATTGGTAGATATTTGTCTCGACTTTTATTTGTTTATTAATTTTTATATTAACTAATGACTTTGATTTGACAACAGATCTTTCTTCTCAATATCGCTAAGGATAGCTGACAATTATTTATTATACAGATTGTCTCACAGCCCGCTCTCAAGAAAAATATTTATTTATCACTCTAGTAAAAATACTCTATTAAAATTAAAATCGCGTCTTAGTTGAAAAAGACATTTACACTAAACAAAATCATTCACTCTTATTTCTCGCTCAGCATATATTTGCAAATAAATTCACTTTAAATAAAAAATGGAAGCTTTAAAGAAAAAGCGCAAATCACTTAAAGCATCAATTACACGTATCTCAGAATGGTTTATAGCCAATAAAGACACAGAAAATGAAATACTTGATTTTGAAAATAGGAAAGAAAAACTTTTTAATTTTTTCACACAATATGAACAAACTCAATTAGAAATCGAACAGACTGATGATAGCGACCAACAATCAGCTGATCGAGCAAATGTTGAAGAAAAATACTTCAACACACTCAAAGGTTTGCAAAGAAAAATAATAGAATTAAATTTAACAGAAAATAAAGTACCTAGCTCAAATAATAATGCTGTTTCCAGTGCGAGGCTGCCTGAAATTAGCATGAAAACCTTTACCGGCAATTTCTCAGAATTCAATGAATTTTTTCAACTATTTGAAACTCTGATCACAAACAATTCAAGTTTAAATAATGTACAAAAGTTTATATATTTAAAATCCTTTCTCAAAGGAGAACCTTTAAACTTAATTAGCAGCATCGAAGTAGTAGATGCAAATTTTGTTATCGCTATAAAAACCCTAATAGAAAGATATGATGACAAATCACGAGTGATTAGTACTCTTATAAAAAAGCTGTTAAAGTCTCAAGCTCTAGTTAAATGCACTCCTCAGGTACTAAGAGATTTTCTTGTACACACGAAGCAAACGCTTCAAGCTCTTAGTAATCTCGAAGTTCCAATTGAACATTGGGACCTCCTTTTAATAGAAATATTTTTAGAAAAAATAGATTTTGCTTCTCACAAGGCTTTTGAATATGAAGTAGGTTCTAAGAATGTTCCAACACTCAAACAATTTTTTGAATTTCTAGAAAAAAGATGTGATGTTTTAGAGAAACTTAATTACACTGAAACTCAGTCAAAGTTTAATAATAAAGTCACTCAAAAAACTGCTCATATTTCCACTATAAATAATAATAAATCTAGCTATGAAAATTGCATATGTTGTAAACAAACTGGTCATAAAATATATCAGTGTAACTTATTTAAAGACACAAATTCTCGAGAAAGGTTTAATTTTGTAAAGCAAGCACAGCTTTGCAGAAACTGTTTTGGCACTAAGCATTTTACTGATAAATGCATCTCTAAATACACATGTAAAATTTGCAATAAAAAGCACAATACACTTCTGCATGAAGAAAATAATTTTTCTCACACTCATGAAAATAATTTATTTTCTCCCACTCGAAGCAATCAAAGTGCTTCAAATTCACATGATGGTAATCAAAGTCACGCCAATAGGCAACAATCACGCTTTAATGCACCACAAACCTCTCAATCCTCCGCAAGTATACAAGGTGATTCACAAACTCGCCATAGTGCACCACATATCTTTCAAAGTCATTTTCATGCTCCTCAAAGGAGTAATAATGCCCAAGTTACTCAAATAATTAATTCTCCACATTCATATAATGAATCACCAAACACTTCTACTCACTTAAGCACTCAGACAAATGAATATTGTCTACTCTCAGACACACAAAGTCAAAATTCATCTTGCATCTCTTCTCTCTCCACTTTCAATCCAAAAAACGAAGTTTTGCTAGCCACAGCGCTGGTAACAATTTACTCTAAAAGTGGACAACCTGTACACGCAAGATGTCTTCTCGATAATGGATCTCAATCGAGCTTTGCAACAAAAGATTTAGTAAATAAACTAAATTACTCTACCACTAATAAAAGATTACAAATTTCCACAATCTCTCAAAATTGTTCCATCTCAAATGAAATGGTAAACATTGAATTTTTCCCATATAAAAACAATGATATGAAATTTGAAGTATCATGTGCAGTTTTGGATAATATTACGTGTAAAATACCTCAGGTACCTCTAGATCGTAGCAAAATAAAAATACCAGCTGGCATAAAGCTCAGTGATCCCTCTTACTCCTCCCCAGGGAGAATCGATCTCTTATTAGGTGCAGAAATTTACTGTGATCTATTAAAGGATGGTTTAATTCATATTGGAGCAGGTCTTCCAGTGCTTCAAAATACTCATTTAGGATATGTCATGTTCGGTAACTTATCTCCACAAGTTTCATCTAAGAAAAAGATGCACTCTCACTCAAACTGTAACTATTCACACTCGAATCATATTTCTTTATTTGTTCAATCTCACACTGAAGAAGAAAATATAAATAATCTTCTCCAAAGGTTTTGGGACATTGAAGAAGTTCCCGAAATAAAGCATTTAAGTCCTGATGATGAAAAGGCTAAGAAAATATTTAAAGCCACAACACAAATCCTACCGAATGGACAGTTCCAAGTAGATTTACCCCTATGCACGCCTAATGAAAATAATAAATTGGGCGACTCTTTCCAAATGGCGCGAAGGCGATTTCTAAATTTGGAAAACAAATTCTCAAAAAATGATTCTCTTTACAAACAATATAAATCCTTTATAGATGAGTATGTTGAATTAGGACATGCAAAATATGTTCCGTTGTCTCTGCAGAATGTACACTCAGAAAACAAATATTTCTTGCCTCACCACAGTGTAGAAAAAGACACTTCTCTCACAACTCGTTTGCGCGTAGTTTTTGACGCATCCATGAAAACCACTTCTGGTTTTAGCCTTAATGATATTATGTTAAAGGGTTATACCACACAACCAGAACTATTTGACACTTTAGTCAACTTTAGACTCTTCAAGTATGTATTCACATCTGATATAAAAAAGAGGTTTAGACAAATCAGAATAAACCCCAACCAAACTTTCTTATTAAATATTTTGTGGCGCAACTCTCTCTCGGAGCCGTTAAAATGTATACAATTGGAAACGGTTACCTATGGAACGAAACCAGCTACCTTCCTTAGCACACGATGTTTAATTGAACTCGCAAACATGCATAAGGAAGAATATCCTCTCGCTCATGATATGCTAATTAATTTTTGCTATATTGATGACATATTATATGGTACAAATAGTATTGAAACACTCACACTTGCGCATGAGCAAATCACTGCACTGCTACAAAAGGCAGGCATATCTCTTCACAAATGGTGTTCAAATTCACCACAATTTTTAGAAAATATTTCACAATTTTCAACTGACTCTACGTATGTTATATCTTGAGAAAATCATTCCAATAAAATATTAGGTCTTTGTTGGGACTCTAAATTAGATAGTTTCTCTATTTCAGTGCCAGAAATCGAAATAAAAGATTCCTACACTAAGAGACAAGTGCTCTCGATAATCGCAAGTTTTTTCGACCCCAAGGGATTAATTAATCCTGTAATAGTAACTGCAAAAATAATAATGCAAAAAATTTGACTTTCAAAAATTCAGTGGAATGAAAGTTTAGACTCTACACTCTTAAATGAATGGTTAAATTTTCTCAAACATATTTCAGCACTAAAACATTTAAAAATTCACAGACCTTTTTTTATTGAAAATTATATATGTAGTATACAAATACACGCATTTTCCGACGCTAGTGAAAAGGCATACGCCAGCTGCATATATATTAGAGTTACTTATAGCTCAAGGAATGTCTCTTCCATACTCATCACCTCTAAAAGTAGGGTAGCTCCAATAAAAACATTTACTTTACCTAAGTTAGAACTTATGGGTGCTGTTTTATGCAGCAAACTCACTAAAAGAATAGTTGAAATTCTAAATAATAAATTAACTCAAATAGACTCAATAAACTGCTGGACGGACTCAGAAATCGTACTTGCTTGGTTAGGCTCACATGGTCACAGTTTGTTGCAAATAGAGTTTCTGAAATACAAGGAAACCCACAATTTAAGTGGCGATATATAAAGTCAAAACAAAACCCCGCAGATATTGCGTGAAGAGGCATGTCTGCTCCTGAACTTCTAAACTCAAAATTTTGGTTTCAAGGTCCCTCATTTCTACTTAATTATGACTTAGATTTAACTTCTTATGATTCAAAACCAAATGTAAGTAAAATACCCGAGGAAAAGAAAATAGTTCATCTAGCACAAGAAAGTCCAATAAGTTTCATTGAAAATTTATCTCTCAAATTTTCAAACTTCTCAAAACTACAACGCAGTATCACACTTATTCTCAGGTATATTCACAATTTCAAGTTTCCAAATGAAAAATATGTTGGACCCTTCTCTGTTTCAGAATTAAAAAATGCTGAAAATTTAATAATAAAACTTTTGCAAAAGGCACACTTTTTTCGAGAATTTTCTTGTCTTGAAAATAAGGAGATAATTTCAAATAGAACAATTTTAAAACTCAACCCATTCATAGATAATCAGCAAATAATTCGTGTAGGTGGTCGTCTAAGGTACTCAGACGTCCCATATGAACAGAAGTACCCATTACTTCTACCCTCTCATAATCACATAGTAAAATTAATGCTGCATAGAGAACATATAAGATTATGTCATGCAGGCCCTCAAAATACTCTTTCCAATTTTCGTTTAAGATATTGGTGTCTAAATGGTCTCAAAGAAACTAAAAGAATAATTAATAAATGTCACGATTGTTTTAAATTTAAAGCAAAGACAGCCACACAGTTAATGGCTGATTTACCACGGGAACGTTCATGTTTCTCCCCTCCATTTACCAATGTTGGTCTAGACTTTGGTGGTCCATTTCTTATAAAAGGCTCCAATTTAAGAAAGGCTCCAAAAATAAAATCCTACATAGCGTTGTTCGTATGTATGGTTACTCGTGCAGTGTACATCGAATTAGTCACAGGTCTCTCTACCGAAAGTTTCTTACTTGCTTTAAAAAGATTCATCAGTAGGAGAGGCTGTCCACAAATTATCTACTCAGATAACGCCACTAATTTTCTAGGAGCTAGAAATCAGTTGAGGTAAGTTGCACTATTTCTTAAACAAAAGGAAACCTTTGAGTCCATATTCAATTTTCTCTCCTCTTCTGAAATCCAATGGAAATTTATTGTAGCCCATTCTCCGCATCATGGTGGAATTTGGGAGGCAGCCATAAAAAGTGCCAAATATCACATTTTAAGGCTTTTAGGCAATACCACTTTAACTTTTGAAGCCTTTAGCACAGTTCTCGCACAAATAGAAGCAGTACTAAACTCACGCCCTTTTTGTGCTATGTCAAATGATCCAAATGACTTTAACACATTGTCTCCAGGACATTTCCTAATAGGAAAACCAATTACGTCATTTCCTGACGAGATAGTGACGGAAATACCTGACAATAAATTTACAATTTGGCAAAACTACAGGAAGATTCAGCAATCATTTGCCAAACGCTGGAAAATTGATTACCTTAATCAACTTCAGAATCGCCCCAAGTGGTTAACACCACAGAAGAATCTTGAAGTTAACGACTTAGTTCTATTAAAGGAAGATAAAGTTCCACCCCTACACTGGCCATTGGCAAGAATTGTTGAATTGTTTACTGGTAAGGACGATAAGGTCCGTAGTGTTAAAATAAAGACTAGAGATGGATATTTTAACAGACCCATTACAAAACTCTGTCCTCTTCCTGTGGACAAAGTAGAAAATTAAAATTTTAAATTTTGTCACATTTATATCTATTACTCTAGTTTAGGAATAGTTATTTCTTAGATTACATTTAAGTTAAGTTTGCTTACTTTCTCAAATCACTCTTTCTTTCCTTTTGAAGTAAATACTTCAACGCGGGCAGTCTATGTTCCAGAAATGAACATATCATTTTAAAATATAAAATAAAAATATAGTTCTTTACACTTTTCTTAGTGTAGAATAAGTAAAATAGTCACAGCCGACTTATTGGCGCCACAGCCTCTTAAATAGTTTTCACACCTAAATACAAGAGGGGTAATCTACACTTTTACGCACCAAGTATTATTTTAGTTCGTTCTCAAGCATTGCCCTTGAGGCATGTGCATTTAAAAACACTCTCAATTCACATACAAAATATTTCTCTACGCCGAAATCGGGCATTTTTTTCTCATAAATACGGTTTTCTCTTTTACGTGTGATAAAGAAAGAATTATTTGATACTGTATAGTCAGCTAGAGCCGTGTTGAGGCTTGTCTACTCTAAAAATAAGTTAATTATAAATCGATAAACTAAAGGTGATTTTATTTCTCTGGAGCTATATTTGCTCACATTAACAATCCTTATCCTTCAACGGTCACTGAAGAACCAAACCTATGGAGATACATCCATTCACAAGTCCTTTGAAGTAAGGCTTGGAATCAAAAGATTTCCAACCCTCGAATATAGGGAGCCAGTTATAAGGCTCCCACTCAAACGGTGTCGAAAAAAGAATGTCAATGCACCATGAAACAGTGTTGGTTATACATATTATTACTGTAGCCAAACGATTCAAAAGCTTTAGTGATGTTAAAATGATAACAGCAATCCAAATGTTGGGATTTAAAAATGTTGCTTTTGAATTTTGGATATGAAGGATGTAAAATTACCGATGGAGGTAAAGGTCATGTTTAAGAGAATGACGTATGCATTAGGCAGCCCATGTTACTCTTTGTCGTATGGAGTGTGGTCTAAAAGGTGTATTTATGATTGATTAGCTTAGATATATGATTATTGCCTTTTATGTTGGTCACATCTAGGACCAGGTAAATTGAATTGTACGTAATACTACTATACTAATGTTAGGAACATTTTTAATATGGATATGACAGAATAAGTTAGACCATTAATAAAGGGGAGTTTTTTTATATTTGATTGATTTGTTGTTAGAATTATGGACGGGACCGTCATAGAAATTAGTGCTGTAAATCAGTTTTTTTTTTTAATTTGTTTAGCATATCCGTTGCTACGAAAAATTTTGTATATTATGTCCAGATTTTTTGTAAAAAGTTGTCATCAACAATGGACATTATTCTGTTTTTCATACCTAGTACGGTATTATATTTTTGACGGGTGGTATGATTTAAATAGAAATTGATATACCTGCCTGATGCTGTCGGCTTTTGGTACTAATCCAATGTAAAAATATTGTCATTTGATCTTATTACTCTTGTGTCAAAAAATGTATACTAAAATCTTCCTTAATTTCAATTGTAAACTGAAGATGTTTATTAAATGAATTAAAAATGTTTAGTGTGTTATTGATGTGATAAGATGGAACTGCACATATGCACCTTAATAACAACTAACCTTAATAGTTCATCAAAGAAATATCATTCTTCTAACGTTTCTTTTAGTGGTATTTTTATTTTTACATTTAAAGTAATTTTAAATCTTTAGCATATTGCTGTAACGAACGTGCTTAAGACAATTTAATCTTGACATTCAATATTTCAAATACTTCAATGTCAGTTTTTATTTGCGAAATCTTTTAATTTCTGTGAGTGTTTTTAAATGTATTGTTTCAATTTACTCCTGAGGAAGCTATCAAATAAATAGCGAAATACTGAGTATCTTGGAAAAAAGAAAGATTTTCATTAGAGACCACTTTACCCGATAATTTCAACGTATATATATATATATATATATATATATATATATATATATATATATATATATATATATATATATATATATATATATATATATATATATTTATTTGTATTAGTTTATCTTAATACTCCTTGAAAATATAATTTTGGTATTCAACAGGCGAGTCACTTTTTTTGCTCATAAGTCCAGTAATGTTTTTCGAAAAAGTGATATCTTCTGGATATAAATAAATAAATAATGTTGTTAAATTTATAAATATGTAATTAAAAGATATTTGTTTTAAAGCATACCACATATGGACTGTGGACTCTATAGAATAAAAATGACCAAAAGTTGTCTCGTAAGTCCACAGACATTATATGGTATGGCGTACTTTCCTCATGTTATCCATTTTTTCCCTGGATCAAATAAGAAATGGCATAGGCAACTCATTAATTACAGTAAACTTAGCTCTTGTTTATGTTCTTAGACAACAAAATACGTGAAATTAGCTATTTGATTGACAAATGACATTAGTCGAAAATCAGAATAAAACAGACGTGTTTGTATTTTTTGTGCTTTATGTAAATTGAAATTGTTGCTGTAATATAAGTGAGAGACGAGACTTTACGGAAGAAGAGTTGCGGAGAATGTTAGAAGAGAGTGATAATGAACAATATGGTCAGTCAAATTCGTCGGATGAAGAAAATGTAACCGACGAACGTAGTGATTTAAATGATGATAACAGCGTAGCAGATCCCGATTTTATTCATGGCGATGTGTCATCTGACCGTTCAAGTCTACGAGATAATCAGGTAATGATTGAAAGCATGAACGTTCAGCATGCGATTGAACAACGTATGGATGATTCCGATTCTGACGACAACAGAAACATTGAAGTAAATACAGCTCTAAGAACTGGCATTATACGACATTACGACATTTAGCCGTTAGGTCGCCAAATTTTTAGTATCTCAGAAAATTATATACATACTGAAAACATGCCAGAAAATGCAGATGTGTGTGCAATATTTCGTCTTTTAGTTGCTGATTATTTCTTTGAGTTGGTGATAGAACAAAGCAACCTACACGCTGAACAACTTATTGCAAATCATTCTAGAGGTCGTTTGAGTCGCTGTAAACCAGTAAACAATGAAGAAATGGAAAAGTTTTTGGGCGTTTACTTGCTGACTGGTATAATCAAATTCGATAAATTAGAATGCTACTGGAAAAAAGATTCTATTTTTATCATCCGTTGTTGCACCAGATTCAAATGTCCTACAATCGCTTCGTCACAATTTTACGCTGCTGAAATTTTGTCGACAATACAATTGAAAGAGATACCAATAATTGCTTGTGGAAAATCCAATGACTTATCGACATTGTAATGAGAAACGGCAAAACAATTTTTTCGCCAAATGATTCTGTTATTGTGGATGAATCCATGTTCTTTTTCAGAGGCGACTTAAAGGGAAGAGTATAATTCAAACAAAACTCACCAGTATGGACTAAAAATTTACAAAGCCACTACTGATGGTGGATATGTTTGGAAATATAAAGTTTATTCTGGCCAAGATCCTCAAATCTCCAATCTTGATAAACCTGGAAGCGTAATTGTCGAGCTTTGTGAAGAACTTTTAGACCAACGGAAAATAATTGTTGCAGATAATTGATATACCAGTGCTCCATTAACTAAATACTTGCTTCAACGCAAAACTGATCTTTGTAGGTCATTGGATCATTGAATCGTAAAAACTTACTCTTATTGGTCAAACACAAGAAACTAAAACGAGAAGAGAAAATTGCTACACAAAAAAATAATGTGAAGATCCCAAAATAAAAGTACAAGAGGGACGTCGAAATCTGCGTCCAAAGCCTAATATGATATTGGAATACAATAATCGAAAAAAAGGTATAGATCTTTCTGACGAATTAGCTAGCTCATCATCATCAGCCCTGAGTTGTCCATTGTTGAACATAGGCCTCCTCTACACTTTTCCATCTGCTTCTGTTCTGCGCCTCTGCTATCCAATTGGTCACGATTCTTTTGAGGTCGTCGGTCCATCGCGTTGGGGGTCTTCCTCGGCTTCGCTTGTCAGCCCGTGGTCTCCACTCAAGCAATTTTTTGTCCAACTGTCGTCTTTCATTCTTGCTACATGTCCTGCCCATCTCCATTTTTGCCTTGTAATATGTTCGATAATGTCTTCCACTCCGGTTCGTCTACGAACTTCCTCGTTTCTTATTCTACTTCTTAAGCTTATTCCAAGCATTGATCTCTTCATCTTTCTTTGTGTCCTTCTCAATTTTTCGGCTGATGTTTTTGTGAAAGTTAAGGTTGCTGCTCCGTATGTGAGGACTGGTAGAACGCACTGGTTAAAAGCTTTTCTTTTTAAATGGATCGGTATATTTGTTTTAAATACGTCTCTCATTTTTCCGAATGCAGCCCAACCCAGACTTATTCTTCTGAGTAGCTCGCATGTTTGGTTATCTCGCGTTAACCTTATTTCGTGACCCAAATACACATATTTTTCCACAAGTTCTATGGGCGACGTTTCGATTTCTATTAGCTCATTGGGGACGAGATTGGTCATCATTTTTGTTTTTCTATGGTTTATTTTTAAACTGACTTTCTGGGTTACTTGCTGTAGTTGTTGTAGCATAACTCTGGCTTCTCCTAAGTTGTCTGTTATGAGAGCAATATCATCGGCATATCTCTAGCTAGCTACTATTCACCAATTTGCAAGATCTTGACCTGGTACAAAAAAGATGCTGTCAATATTCTGTTTGGAGTGGGTATCATAAATACAGTTTATTTGTTTAATAATAAACTGAACCCGCAAAATAAATGAACAATATTGCAGGCCCAAATGAGTATTGTGAAAAATCTTTTGGGTATGAACATTGTCTAGACACCTGCTTAAACTACGCTGTTCAGGTCAAAAATACAGCATTTTCCTAAACCGCTGGATAAAAAAGATGGAAAAATTGTGTGCCGGATGCTATAATGAATTTCGTTAAAAAGGAGAAACATCAGCAGCTGCCGTTAATAAAGCCAAAAGTGTTTCACAAATATGCAACATCTGTACCAAACCTTATTGTCTACAATGTTTCCAAAAAATACATTGAACATGTAACTTTTTTTTCGATACTTTTTCTTTTTTAATAAATATTTACTTTTCATTATATTGTATATTATTTTATATTACATATCCATTATTTAGCTTAGTTAGTTGAAGTTTAGAGTTTAGTGAAAACGCATTAAAATATAGGTGATTAGTTTCGATATTACATTTTATCGCAATTACGATAAAATTACACATTTTTTCTCTTTATCCCAACACTATTTATAGTATATGGGATATGTTCTGTCAAGTCCACGTCTTGTAAAGGCCATTTTCCCCACGTCCACTTTTATAAACAACCTGAAAATTGTATCGACGGACAGACATATGGTCTGTGAACTGCTAGTGCTTTTAGTCCACAGACCGTATGTGGTCTGTGGATAGTGAACCGGTTAAGGTAAGTAGGGTGTAAGTTAAGCTAAAAAATAAAATTATTAGAGTAATTTTGGTTGAAAATATATTACATGGAAATAATGATTTTTATTTTATTCTATAGAATTACACATTTATTTTATGTCTCAAAATATGCAAGCCACGCTTTCACAATGTTCTAAGTACCCTATGTACCAATTGTATCTACCGGTAGGCGTGCTCGAACTATCATAAATGCGCGCCATTGATTCTTCATATTTGCCGAATACTGGGTACATGGTACTTGAATATATCTTATATGGATAACCTGCACAAATTCACAGTAGACCTAAACAGTTATTAGAAGAGAATATTTATTATTAGTCGAATTTTTATTATGAGGTTTATGTCTTATGGTACTTTTCGATATCTGTTCCAAGAACGGTTGACATGTTACGTAAGATCTAGTCGAAAATATTTGCAGTAATAATTTAACCCACTTTCTCATTGGTAATCTAGTACATTGACTTTTCTATTCTATTAACTTAAGAGTTATGATGAATGAAAAGAATGAAAAAGTGATTTTAACTTGTGAAAATTTTTTAACTCCTAGCTGAGCGCTTTTGGCCACCAAAGCCATCCTTAGAGCTGTGGTTAAGTTTATAAAGTATCACTAGTAAAGAGGGATACCATTGGCACAAAAATACAATTTTTTTTTTAAGTTTTAACACTTAAAAAGAAATTCTTTGAACAAACATATAAACGACAGAAAATCAGACTCCACAAAATGTTCAAAAATTTTTTTATGGTACGGGTGTATAAACTTGACCATTTAGTTGGAAATGAGGCAGCAGATATATTTTGCCTCCCGCTCACATACACATATACGCGCGTAAAATCCAGCTCCTAGGGACATGTGTGTTTCATTGAATAGTGGGACCCAGATGTCTGAAGATCAAACTGGTCACATTTCGTCATGAAGTGGTACCTATCTGACGTCCAAGATATGCCAATACCTCTCCTCATTGTGCGATTTACGAATAATTGGCAAATAAATTTTATTCTCTCGCCGGCTAAGCACCCGATAGATCTGGCCACCAGGCCCATGCTTGACGCACATAACCTCGGCGTTTAGTTTTCGTGTCTAAGGTCTTTTGACTTATTTTGCAAAGCCTGAGCGGTTTTTTACAAATCCTCACGATCCTTTTATATCCGTAATATTTATGTAAATATGTGAAAAGACTTTAGTTTTCACTTAATCTGTAATTTCGAGGATTATTGAAGTGAACATAAGGTTATTAATTAAGATGAAGATTAAATAATAGGTAATAGAAAACAGTAACGTAATGGACGGGGAGTATATTCCCAGGTGTAAACGACCCTCACACATCCTATCTATATGTTTTTGTGTTTTTAATTTTTTGGTGCAAATAGTTCTGTTAGTAAAAGAAAATAAACATAACTAAATAAAAGATATAAATTAAAAATAATTTGGAGTGGCTAAAGGATATTTTTTTGGTGTAGTGATCTTCTGCCTTTTTATATTTTTTTTTTTGTTTTTTGTGTTTTTTTTAACCTTCTGTTATCGCGGCGTTATGGTGTCATGTTACTAGCACGTTAATCGTTCGTGCTCTGGGTGCTATTTGTATCCAGCAATCTGTTGTCTGGGTCATCTACCTACCGTCCTTGTGTTTGGATTGTAGTCTGCCTTAGTGCTCGGTTTGGATGGTTCCCAAAATTGTTGAAGATTTCAGAAGATTCAGAGCCTCCCTAATCATGAAGTTTTGTCTGGTCTGAATTTTCTTCCAATGAGGTTTAGCAGAATTATAGCATTTGCCATTTCGATCTTTTTTTTAAGCCTAAGTGTTTAAGATGCTTGGTAAATGTAATTTTTTTATTTATTTAACATAATGGGAGTATTAAAAAGGGTTAGTATCCTATAAGGTTGTCCTTTTCTTTTTTGTTACATAACGGCCTATGTTTTCTCCAGGTTGACCATGATTTTCTACCTTGCATACCAGGATTGCATAAGCTTAAGTGCTCTTTGTAAGTATCTCGTTACAGGTCGGGATCTTTGCTGCTATCTGCTATTGGAGTATGGTCAGCGTACAGGCTCAGCATTAATCTGGATTTGGTTGGGGTATTTGCCGTAAAAATTTTCTACAAGTACGACAATATTACAGCTCCCTGCGGTACTCCGGCCTTGGATAGGATTCACCCTATCTGAACTCTGGACTTCTATTGGGCAGGTGCGACAAGACGTCAGACGCTTTACGATCCCCAAATTTGTTCAGTTTATACGGCAGCCTTCGTGCCAGACTCTGTCAAAGGCTTTGTTGACATCGAAAAAAGCAGCTGCTGCATACTTCCTCTCAAAGAACTCTTAAGAGATATTTTCAGCTAGTCTAAGCACCTACAGTTCACAGTAATGTTTACTTCTGAACGCGAATTGCGCTTTAGGTATTGTACTCATTTTGGACTCATCTTTTAACCTGGCTAAAGCCTTGGCTTTTTGATCTGTTAGGGAAGTGCCTTAATCTAAGAATGCAGTTGATTAGGTTTGTTAAGTGTACGATAGCTTTCTCTTTTAGTGTCTTTTTAGCTGTTTTTGATTAGCTGTTTGTGGGAAGGTGTATGTATGTTCTATTACCCACTTTCTCCTTCTTAGAATTCGGCTTCTCCGTTCTACTTCATACGTGAATTCTAAGTTCTTATTGAGATGGTAGTTACTCCTACAACTTTTTTTATGTAATGCATGACTTGATGTACAACTTCTTCCCAATAAAAACGTTTTGACATATTTTCAGAACATACAGACCAATCATTTTGTAAATAGACACCAAACAAGTATATGCGGTTGCTAGTACTGTTTTTATTGACGGACGTAAATAATCGAATATTTTTTTCAAAATAAAAAGAATATACTAATTTGAGTCTTTTACGTCTTTAGATTTTTTTGCTCATCCGCTCGTCGACATAATATTTTGTAAACTTATTTTATAAACTAAATTTAATGTATTATTTTTATTAATATATGTAGGCAGAATAATAATATTCTATTGTTACAATCTATAGTGGTCAGCAAAGAAACATATTTTATTTTCTTATGCACCGCCAATGATCGAATTTAAAATTTTTTAAAATCCATGTTGGGCACGTGATTTCGGCTACATTTCTCTACTTTTGGTGCGTGATTTCGGATGACTAATTTTATTTAATATTTGCCAGATATTAATGGAGATGAGATCCAAAAGCGTTAATGCATCCTAAAAATAACCGATTGTTGTGAATTTTGGGCTAGCGGCGTCATCGGTTCATATTGAAAGCATAATGCTTCAGATTCCTTAATTTATTCTAGTGGTTATTACAGACAAGTATTAAGACTTTGTTGAATAAATACTCATTTTTATTTTTGATTCCTTCTGAAAAGTTGTATTTTTTAACAGTTCTCTTTTATTTTGAAATATTGCTTTCAATATTTTATTTAAACCAAAACAATTTCGATGTGCGAAAATAAATATTTAAATCAAATATTTATTGAAATTAAATATTTAAACCAGAACCATAAAATTTATATTGCAATTAGATTTTTATGATGTTTATTTAATTTTAATAGGTAACAATTTTAAATATCAGTCTTTTAATGTTATAATTAATAAAGCTTATAATTCTAGCAAATTTTCAAAAAATAAGGCATAATATTGGGAGTTTATACGTGATGGTCTGAAATTTATATTTATTTCTTACGTATTACCTACAGCTATGGCAGACATTATAAAGAAACTGATAGGTTGACAACTAAAATCTGCGAATCTGACAAATTTAATCTATAAACCTAAACCTTTACATATTTAGTTGTTTAGTCAGCTCCAGCATTCGCCAGCTAGAATGCATGAGCCCTAGTTTCAATAGGTAGATATTGTAAACATCTTAGAATCACAAAACTTAAAACAGTACTAGTTTAACAATAAATAAACCACCGTATTTACTGGAATATATTCATTAAAATTAAATGCCAACATTTCAACTTTGGTCTATATGTGAACGAATTTAATAACATAAAGCCCTACAATTCCAAATACAATCTACTATTGTGTAATTAATATGATTAGTTTTATTAAATTGCCCAATTGTTTACATTTGTGTTTTATTTGTATAATATATCTACAGCGTGAAGCATTAACTCACAAATAATATAACCGCAAACAAAAAAAATATAATTTCAAAAAAATACAGAAAAATCATTTTTTTTACATTTGTAAAGCCTGATTTTTTTACAGGTTTAAAAGAAAAGAAATTTGTCTTAGAACAATTAGGGACGAGTTAGTTCCTTTTTTTATTTGATAGCATCTTTGTTTAAAACAATTAAAAGATCTTATTAGCCTCATTTAAAAGAATATACTTTAAAGTTTTAATGTGCAAAATTAAAAAAAAAATGCCTTTCAATGGAATCGTTCCCAAAGCTTCAAAATGTGGTCCTTAAAATTGGCGGGTTTTTAAATTCGCGGGATCGTTAGAGGCGGAAGGAGCTGTTAACTGTATTTGTGGTTTTTGTTTACGGATTTCGATGTTCCTTTTTTATACTAGAACTTACCACTTGTTAACTTTTTAATAAAAAATTTAACTATAAACGGCTATAACTTTTTTATTTATATTGATAAAGTAATATGCATCTCTAAATCTATATTACGTCGGTGAAAGTGCAAGACCCCGTATGTGAAAATATAAAAATTTTCCAGGAGGTCAGAAAAACCTTATAAAGATAAATAAGACGTTTTTATGCCATAATTTTTGAACTGTATTTTTGGCTCTGACGTGTATAATGGAGGAATAACACTTTTTTTGTTTTTGGAGGTAGAACTTTTTGGCAACGATTCATAATTACCTGTATGGTTAATTTTGTAGAATACTTGGCCAAATGAAGAGTACTTAAAAGAACAAACATCAGTAACTAGAGGATCTCCAGTTGTACGACCAGGTCTTATCTCTAAAAACCCTAAGACAAAATTTTGAAGCAAATCTTATCAAAAGCGGTAGCATTAAAAAAGTTTACAAATACATACGTTCCTTCATGACGTCTAAAGTTTCCATTCTTTTACTTCAAAAATCCAACCAGACTGTATGTTCTTCTGACAAGGAATCATCCGAAACTCTCTTTAGCATTTTCACAGGTTTTTACTAAAGAATCGAATGATGGTTATCTACCTGCTATTAACTGTAATCGTGTCGGCGCATCCTTACAGCCAGTTGAATTCACAGTGGATCATGTCAAACAACACTTAATTAAACTTTGCACAGCCGCTTCACCTGGTTTAGATTGTTTTAACACCAAAACTGTTAAAAAGGTGCGCAGACACGCTTGCAATACCCTTAACGTTAATTATGCAAACTTCTTTCATCCAGAACTCCTTACCCCCTAGTTGGAAATTAGCTTCCGTTACCCCTATTTTTAAAAAGGGCAACAAACTCGACCCCAACAATTATCGTCCGATTAGCTTGCTGCCAGTAGTTGCCAAAGTTATGAAAGCCATTATCTCCAAGGAGATGACCAAATTCCTTCTCCAGGAACATGTTATTCCAACACAACAACATGGATTTGTCTCTGGTCGCTCTACTCTAACCAATCTCTTACATTGTGTTAAAGACTGGACGTCATTTCTTAACAGTTCGTAGCCGGTCGACGTTGTTTATCTAGATTTCTCTAAAGCCTTTGACCGTGTACCTAATCGCAGACTTCTACATAAGCTAGAACATTTCGGAGTTCGCGGTAGATTACTTCGTTGGATAGATGATTTTCTGACAGATCGATATTACAAAGTTAGAGTTGGCGAATCTTTCTCACAGGACAGGTTAGTGGAAAGTGGAGTGCCTCAGGGTTCCGTCCTTGGATCTCTGCTGTTTACGGTTTACACCAGCGATGTTCCTTATTATGTCTCAAGTAAAATATCGTTCTACACTGATGACACACAAAAATATGCAAATCCAATCACAAACCAGCTAACCCTCCAAATGGACTTGGACTCTATTTTAACTTGGTGTTCCCAGTGGTTACTACCCTTAAACGCGGAAAAATGTGTAGTGCCTCGAATTGGTAAAAATAACCCACGTGTGCCGTACTTTGTTAACGGGCAGCCATTAGATTCTGTGTTTTCGTATAACGATCTTGGGGTTATCATAAACAGCAGCCTAACTTGGTCCGATCATATTACCTCTATTTATAAACGTGCGGACTCCAGACTGCATTTTATTCGGAGGTGTTTTTCGAGAGTTTCAACAATCATTCTGTAAACTTTACACTCTGTACGTAAGACCCATACTTGAATACGCTGGGCCAACGTGGTATCCTGAACTGGTTCGAGACAAGACTATGTTGGAAACCGTCCAAAGAAAAGTCACTCGAATTTTTTTTGGGACCGAGAAGACCTTCTTATGCAGAAAGACTTAATATGGCTAACCTAACTTCTTTTAAACTTCGCCGACAACGTGGAGACTTAATTACAACTTTTAAAATACTAAAATTTAATTTTGGAAATCTCGATGAAATGTTTACCATTAATCAAGATGAACGCCTCAGAGGTCATCAGTTCAAACTGAAGAAAGAAAATTTTTTTACAAGATCAAGCCAGAACTTTTTACCAAATAGAGTTTTTGAGTGCTGGAATAACCTTAACGATAACATTGTCTCTGCTCCCTCTACCAACTCGTTTTAAACCAACCTTTTAAACCAAAAATTGTAATTTTATTTACTTTATTTGTCATTTTTGTTTTTTACTAGTAGGTTATTAATGAGATTTCTTTGTGTTTGGGCATAATAGGGACTTAGTTTCTCTGCCCTCGCTTATGTATAATAATAATAATAATAATGAATGAAATTAAATGTCTTTAAAGCCTTTAAAGTCAGAAAAGTTCATGTATTTAACATTGTAAGACTGTGCTCTTTTTGCTTCTTTGTAAACAGCAATGTTATCATAATGTACATAAATATCGCGATTTTTGAGCCGTCTTTCAATTGTGCTATGGACCGAGTCGACTTCCATCTAGGTATGAACCGTGTGGAGATAATTCGGAGTAATATGAACGTTGTTTTCCATATAAAATTGAAGAAGAGAATTTGAAGGTATTAAATTTTTATTTTGATACCCACAACTATCACTGTATATGATAAATTCTTTTGTTGATTTATTTTCTGAAAGGTAATTGGAGAGTGGCGAAAATATTAGCTTCAAGACCGCCTTGGGCTTCATCCCAGAGGTAACAGATTACATCTTTAGTAGCCATATTGTAGACAGTATAATTATGAACAATAATTATGGCACTGGCTTGCAAAACAGGAGACAACTTTACAGCTTGCACATCTATACAAAAAGCCGCTATTTCTTTGGGGTGACTAATAGCTTTCTCTTTATCTTCCATTTTCAAATGCCTTGCTTGTTCTTTTTTTTCTTGATGTTTCATGTACTCTTTATCCTCCAATCCGTGGGAAATACACAAATCGCATTGGTCTTTTTGTAACTTGTAGATTTTTATGTTAGATTTGTTCATTTCTTCTTAAAAAAATTGTTTTAGAATAACAATTTGTATTTATATATTTACGGTAGTTTTTGCACTCTCTAAATTCGGCTCTATTTCTTAATACAGGCTCTAAGTACAACTTATTTGTACTAGCCCGTCAGTAATGGGACTTCATTTTGGGGATTTCTGACTAAAACTTTTAAAGTATGTGTCTTGATTCGTCTGTACTCCTCCTATTTCTACCAGCTCTCCGAACGTTTACTTCAGGCACATTCATTCCACTATCTTTTTAAGCACATTTTTTAACCATTTATTCACCTACATTAAATTTTGACAAAAACATTTTTTTACAGACCTTTTTTTTTCAGTTCCATTTTTGAAATAGTAATGGATAGTGCTACTTCTTCAAGATCCTTCTACTTTACGTTTGCTAGAAACAACATGAACCATTAAATTTAAAAATGTATTTTTCATATCCCATGATAATTGCCAAAATAAATCAAAATTTGCTTTTCTGTATCGCTTCACAAATTCATTACAAAATATTGTCATAATGTCATGTCATGTCAATTCATGACATTCATTACAAAATATTGTCATGATTGTCATGTCTTTGATGTTTGACATTTCCGAGAGTTACATCCAGGGTTTAAAGTGCGTTTATTTTTATCAACCATTAACCTATAATGCCCATCATCATCTTTCTTTACGCACAAATACTCTTTTCTAAGCATTGTAGCTTTTTTATTTTCACGTCTGGCTCTTCTTGTTTGAGTACGCTTTCTGTTTTTATCGGCTCGTCCATTTTGATTACTTTCTTCTTCGACTAAACTGCCTTTAACTTTGCTCTCTGAGTTCGAGTCTTCTGCTGTTGCAACAAAATCTGGGTCTTTGTCATCTATAATATCCACCTGTTTCCGTACCACTTTGACTGATCACGTCAAGGTTTGCATTTTCAAGTCGCTTTTCGTCACTGTTTAGATTTTTTTTATTATTTACTGTTGGCACAGTTATTGGAATATTATCAATATCTTGGTTTAAGTCGATTTTATTTAAAACACCGATCTGAAATTTTGGCTTAAAATCTAGATCGGAACATGAAATTTCTTCAACTAGTTGATTGCTCTTTACCTCTGGTAAGCAGAAGTTTTTCTAACTCTATTATTTCATTTATTAGATGAGGTTCTTCATTGGCTTTTTGGTCCTGATTTTTTGTTGACTTGGAAGATTCTTGTTTCTTCACAGAAGTCTTCACAGAATCTAAAATTTTAGATTCCTCATGTCTCTATTAACATCTTTGTCAACGTCTGTTAAACCTTGCTTTTTGTAGAAGGTTCAGATTAAAGCAGAAATCTGAATTTGTTTCGAAACTATTTTACGGATTTTTTATCAGATGTCGCTATTGCGTCTATAACGAAGCTATTTTATTGTTGCTTCTTAAAGAGAGAAAAGATTTATTTTTCACGTTGAGAACGCCTATGAATAACTGTTCTGATGAGACTTATTAAGTCGAAATACGTATCAACAGATACATAGACGCTTTGTGCGTGAAATCAAATCTTTGCTGTCTTTTTCATTTTATTCGGATCTACTCTGGATGAGTACAAGGAACAAATTCGTTAAGGATTTCTGCTTAGTTGATAGACATGTCGTGGAATGCAAATTTTTGATTTCCCATGTTTCTATTAACATCTTTATCAACGTCTGTTATACCTTGCAATTTTAAGAAGGTTCAGATTAAAGTAGAAATCTGAATTTGTTTCGAAACTATTTTACGGACTAATTACATAACTTACCATAAATAATATTCGGTCTTCGACCAATTACCAGTTTTTACTTTCGACAGATTATAACGTGAAAAAATTACAAAAAAAAAGAAGGAAAACATCCACGGCGCTTTATGACATTTCGGACAAACAAAACTTCGTATTTGCAAGTGGCCGCCTTATACGTGGTTTTGTACGGCAAATAAACTACTCAACTAAAATACAAGGTATTGTATATCGTCAAAAAAATAAGATCGAAATAAATTAAACCTACAAGGTTTTGTGCATATATGCGCAGGCAAGCGTTGTTCTAAGTAACATGATAAAATAAATTCTGTCAAAATTGCAAATACGAGGTCTTGCACTTTTACCGACGATTATTTTACATTATATATATTGGTTTTATTCGCTGCGAGCTGACCGTGTGCCTCAAAGCGCGTTATTAAAAGTTCCATATCTTTGTCAAAAATTAACATAGAAACATTTACCAAAACTTAAAATGTTTGTTTTGAGTTTTTTTATAACTCCTATTTATGATATTAATGGAGTAATGGCAAAAAAGAACGATAAGGATTATCTGTTTCAACCTTTTTTTGAGAGTTTTAAAATTATTTTTGATATTGGAGATAATTTCGAGTATTGTGAACATATAAATTCAATGATAATTTTTTCGTTAATTTCGTTAAATTTACATTTTTCGTCTACATGACCTACATGTATTATTAACACACATTTTAACCAATTAGTAAAATAAGTTGAAAATTAAAAATCATAGCTCGTACAAAAATTTAATAACTTTTTTTGTACAAAATACAAAATATAGTATGTCTACTCTACCCAAACTTGTACATCATTATTAGTTTTAAGTGCAAATAGTTCAAAGCGATAGTTTCATTTTGCGGTTACGGATAGAGGACGTTAAACGTCATTGTGAATTTGATAACGTAAATACAATGTGAAGTGGCTAAATAATCCATCGTGTATGCCATTTCATTTGTTTTCCAATGTTTGCGGTAGAGCTGTCATCATGCTTAGTTTTATTTTACACGGAAATGTTTATTTAATACCGGCAAAGAACATTTTTGTAATAATTTTTGGAAATCATTAGTCTGTATAAAATAAATCCAATTAAAACTATATTACATATATTTAATATACAATAAACACTTTAATTCTACTATTACTCGTCATTTTTACAATTTAACTTAATAATATATAATATTAGACCAGTCGTCAAAGATTTGATCTGTAAAAATTATATAAACAAGATGAATTTTCTGCACTCCTACCCTCGGTCTTCGCCCTACAACCCCCTCGTAGTTAAGGAAACGGAAAATATCGATTTACCAAGAATCTGTACAGCGCAAAAAAAATGTTTCAAACCAAAAATGTAGCTGATATATTTTTGAACAAAAATGCTAATAATGTTGTACTTTTTTTGTAGATTCAACCGTTTTCTCAGAAATAATGCTTGATGCGACTGGCGATTTTGAATGTCAGTTACACACGTGAAATAATTTTTTTTTATTAAATTTGTATAAACTCGACGATAAAAATTTGATATCTTCTGATCTTATAGAGATAAAAGTCAAAATGCCTTTCAAAGTAGATGAGTGCAGCTGTCAGAAATTACCTTTATCTAGAACAATTTGTTGGATGAAAGGCGTAGTGGTACTGGGTCGCGAAAAAGAAGACATAAGAGACACTAGTATGAAGTAGGAAATTAATGTCATGTTATGTAACTGTATGTTTTTAAGTAACTGTAATTCTGTATTCTGTGTAAAAGTAAATAAAACCGACTCCAACCTTCGTAAACTTGTCCAGTGAAATTAGTTTAGGTATAGTACACTGGGGGTTTATAAAATTTTTTAATATATGTGTGTGATTATTATATTAAATATGACTTTAAAATTGATTATATACACAAAGTAAAAATTAAGTGAAAAAGCAATCTAGTAAATTTAAAAATAAATAAATAAATAACTATTACTTACATGCCGATACAAGGATTATTATTTAATATTTTATAAAACATTGTATAGGTCAAATAATTGAGTCACTAGTACTTGTTAGTTAAGTTTATTGGCTATTAACTGACAAAAAATGATAAACTTAATATTTTTCTAAAACAAAACTGCCAAAAAGCTACTAGGTAAACTAAAAAATACTAAAAAATATACAAATTAGGGGATTTATTTAAAAAAAAACGTACGGATTAAATTAGATTTCTTCCTCTTCTAGGCAGTGGTGGCAAGTAAAATTTGTTAAACCAGTGTGCTCTTTACATATCGGCAACTTACAGTTAGTACAATAATGTTGGGCAAACCTGTTCTTCCTTACAGGGCAAAAAGAACATCTTGGTTTTATAGTTGCCCCTTGAGAAACTGATGGCTTTTCTCCGGTTATATTTCGGATCCTGAGTCTCAACTGAAAAGGCAGATTTGGAATATTGAAACATCATTTTAGCTTCTTCGAGGTGTTACAATATTAGTGTTATTGTTGTAAATTATTTGATTGTTTATAGTTGAAACATTTAGTAGGCTACAAAAAACAGTAAACGGCCAGCGATTGCTAAATCGAGTAATCGACTATTCTGCGTTCATTTTATCAACAACATCCACTCCGCCTTTTGTGAGGTTGTAATCAGTATGCTTCATTGGTATATTCTCTGGCTTCATGGTATGCTCTTTGGTGTTTTCATCAATGAAAACATCGCTGCGTAGTGTTGAAAGTAGTGGTACATTCTTATTTTTTTTTGGCACATATGATACAAGTACACACTTGTTTCCATCGTCATCATATGCAAACATGCTACTACATCAAAGTCTTCCTTTTACGTTTGTCAACTCAGGGGGAATTTGTTGTTTTTTTTACGCAAAGTACCTACCGTTGTCAAGCAATAATCGTTTAATAAAGAGTTGGCTAAGGGTACAAAGGAAAAGTAATTATCCGTAGTTACATTTCGAATAGTTCCACTTATGGGTCGTATAAATCTCTTTACTACACTAGATACATTGTTGGGTAGTTGATATGGTCCTTTAGGTTGTTTGCCGGGGCAAATTTCGAGATTTTGTGTGAAAATGTTCTAGCGTTCTCCAAGGCATAAATCTTGATTTCGTATTTCGCTGGCTTATTGGCTATATACTGCCTAAATTTGAATCGATTACGGAATGCTTCCAACATTACATCTATGGTCACATATAATCCAGGAGTGTATGCAGATAAACAGTTAGTGAAAAAAATTTCATATGTTTCTCGAATGGGTGCAAGATTACCCACTGCCGAATTTTCTTGCCTCTTAGTGGCTTCGTCAAATCTTACAGCTTGAATTATTTGGTGAAATCTTTTCTTGGACGTAGTAGCTGCAAAAATATCTGGAGCTGTGTCATCTAATTTCCAAAATTCATCAGTATTTAAATAGTTCTTTACCTCAGGAAGGAACAAAAGTCAGATAAATGCTTGCATTACCTCGTAGTCAACAGCAGGACAATCCCTAGGGCGAGTATAAAACACTCTCATCATATCCAGATATTAATTTGTATATTTTACAATATTATTGATCATAGCATCAGAGAAAAACAATATCCAGCATTCTAATATGGTTTTGGTGTCTTTTGCTTTTGCTTTTACCCCAGGTAAGTTCGTAACACTACTACAGGCTTTGGTCTTACTTTTCGGAGTGTGTTTCTTATGTTTTAACCATGGTGCTTTATCTCTGCCATAAAATCTTGGATAACCATCATCTTGGCCGCTTTCTTCCATGGCATCTTCAGGATCACTAGGTAGATCTTGTGTGGACTGCTCAGAATCTGTATTGTGGATACTGTGTTCATAACGAACATCACTTAAGTCCTTATCAGAATCTAGTGGTTCCACATCGCTGTCTATCTCTTCATACCATTTTAGTAACTGGTTTCCCATTTTCTTGTCCATATTTACTTGCAATAAACCAAAATAGCGCTTATAATAACGGATGTTCAACAATCTATAGGTATTTCACTAAAAATCTTACCTTTTATGATAATATTATAACTTTTCTTAAGTGATCTCTCTAAAAATCAACACACGCCAACATTCTCGTAGTTAGATTTTTTCTAACGCTCCGACGAACGCCATCGCTCGCGTGTTAGATTTGAACTAACAACTGCTGTCGGCTATAAGATAATAGGTACTCCCACCATTATTTAACATAGTTTTATACGAGTTTTCATGGGAGTATTCCTGGTTGCAGACCTCAAAAGAAGCAATATTTCGAAAATTATGGCGAAATATTTAAAAATGTTAGATTTTTTCTAACGGTGCGAGTGATAGAGGGTTAAGGAGAAATATGTTAACAACTAAAATAGGAAAGTAGGTATAGTGTAGATTGTTTGTTGAACTAAATGAGATGTGTTATATTGTTTTAAAGTTACTTATATTTATTCAAGAGGTATATTTCCAAAATATAAGTGACTTTGAATTATCGTATCTTAACGGGAAGTTAGAACCCCCAATGGTAGCAAAATAAATTTAAATACACCTAATTTTTATATTTTTCTTAGTGACTAGGAATGAAAAACTATTAAAAATCGGACAAAACGGGTTTCACCAGTCCAAAATGTATTATTTCAACAATAAAAGAACAATTATTGGAAGCTCTTTTTTAGACGCCTGTGTTTGACGTTTTTAAATGTCAAAGTGAATATTTATGTTAACAGTTAATTTACTGTGATAATATCGTATATAATCAACAATAATAATCATAAAAATAAGATATATTTTTTAAAAATGGCAGTTTTACGCAGCATTCTCTATCTTTGTACAGAATATCCAAATCACAATTTGCTTTGACACACCAATTTACCTAACATTTCAAAGGATTTTAATCTCTTGGAAATGTTATTTACACGGCCATGTACTCAGAACCCTTGTAGACTCTTTGATCTTCACACACACGCATATTTAACACTCTGTAATTTTCCGGACTTTATTACGTTTTATTGTGGTCAAAAAATTCAAAATGGGAAAAAGAATTCCAGGGTTGGTAAAATATATTCTTTAACTCGTTGACCGCTATTTTTTTTTATTTTAATATGAAAAGTTCTGGAGATGCATAAAAACTTGTGTAACAATATAGTTATATTTAAGTTGTATTTTCTTTGTGTCAGGTCGCATAAACAAATGGTGGCAATACTAACAAGATTTTTTTATAATTTAGAATATTATATACAATTAAAACTAATTTATTTAGGAATGCAATTTCTTTATACACTTCACATGTAACGCATTACATTTTTCACATTCCACATTCTTTTCGTCATAAATGATTCTGTCAACATGTAGAATGCTGCGTGAGACCACACGGAAGAAAGGCGAAATGTCATTTTTTTATTATTTTCTGTTCGGAGCAGCAATATGTAGGTTTTTAGAAGTAGTTTTATGTGAGTCATTCAAACATGGGAAAAAGACGAATCCTCATAGCTTAAAACACGTTATAAAGTTATTCGTACAGAGAAGAGAGGCGAATGGTTCTCGCGTAAATCCGAGAAAGGTGGAATTTCAGTGCTTGTCTTGAGTACACGCCGCATTTTGTTTACCTACTAAAAACGTTTAGTTTTCAATTAGCCTTCATTAAATAAAATGCCTGTTATCGTGCTCTAAAATGACGGATAGCGAAAGAGATGATACGGGTCGCAAAAAAAAACACTAGAAAAAGGAAAATTACATGTCGAATAAATGAAGTAATAAAATGGTTAAGACAACAGAGCCATGAAACAGGTGACGATTGTCAATGTAAGAGACTTAAGTGTTTTAAAACAGTACATCAAAAAAACCCATCAAATAGTATAAACAATTTTAACCATACGGTGCATGGTAAACAAAACATTTACTTGGCAGGCCTAATAACGTTATTGCGCGTGAAGCAAAAAAGAGCTCGAGATGAAGCTACATCAAGATTGCATAATGCAACGTATTCTTTTAGAGTTAGAATAACGACTAATGATAAAACTACTGACGTCCCAGTTTGTTTTAAAGGTTTCGTAAGCCTTCATGGAATTGCTCAGAAGAGGTTTGAAAATATTCAAAAAAGTTTAAAAGCTGCTGGTAGTAAAAAATCCAAAAAAACACGCATTACCAAAACAATAGTAAGATGAAGTTATTGAATACGTAAATCGTTTAAAAGTAAGAGAAAGCCATTATAGTAAAAATAAAACTAAGAAAATGTACCTTCCGGATGACTTAAATATTAAGAAAATGCACACTATGGATTAATCCGATAAGGGGGCTCCTGTGTTACGAAATATATCGAAAAATCTTTAATACGCATTCTAACTTTAGATTCGGCTATCCGCGGTGTGATACGAGTAGTGTTTGCGATTATTTCATGGCTTTTATGGATTTTGAAAAAAACTTTATCCACTCCAAATATTCCGACCAACGACGTCTACTATAAAAGACAACTGGCGTTTCACTCCTTTACCATTCATGTATTGTCAACAGGAAATGCTACATTTTATTGTTTTTCAGAAACCATAGAAGGCAAAGGATCAAACGAAGTAGTGTCATTTCTGCACCATTTTATCTCTGTTCAGTTTGATCTGTCAGTTCGTCACATCCACATATTCTGTGATTTGCGTGGCGGTCAAAATAAAAACTTCACTGTTTTCCGTTATCTTTACTATGTAGTTAGTACTTATTAGATTTGACTTAATTTAAGTCACTTTCCCAATACAAGGTTATTCTTACATAGAGTGCGATCAAGATATAGGTGTGATAAACCAAACAATTATGGCTGAACTTTCTGAGGATTGGTACACGGAAATTAGATCGTATCAAGTAAAACCAAATCTGTTTGATGTCGTAGAAGTCGATAAATCACTTATAAGAAATTGGCTACTATTCTTGAACCAAACTTACGTAACTAAACTAACATAGAAATCAAGACCAATCAGAAAATTCGAAATATTGAAAGATCATCCACGCCTTTTCAAACACCGAGATTCCTATAATGGACAATGGGACACGTGAATTATACGCAAACCATTTACAAATTTCGATAAGGTACAACTACACGAGAGGCAGTTTATTTTGCCACCAAAAATTATATACAGGTGAGTTTATTTTAAAAATTCCCTTCCTTTTCTCTTTTTTTCATATAGATGTTATTTAGAGCTAAGGAAAATTTCTAAGAAAAAATTCGACGATCTGGTCCACTTGAGTCAGTTTTGCACATCTGAAAGGGCTAGATCGTTCTGTAGAGGCTTACCTTACAAAAAAACGTAAACAAAATGAGAAGAAATTAATAAAAGCTGGACAAATGAAGAACAGAAAAAAAAATTGTTGTCATACATCTCGCTTTTTTTCCGTGTTTGTAGTGACTTGTGTTTATATAAAGCAATATTTCTAAGTTGTGAATTTTATTTTAAATTCCGTTGATTAAATAATGCGTTACAAAATAACTATAAAGACTACAGTAATAAAGAAGTATGCAAAATATTTAATTGTATGATGATAGTTAGGGTTTGAAAGTTAAAAATTCAAATTTCTCGAATTAACCCCTTTGTGACATTTCGCCTTTTTTCATGTGGTCTTCATATTTCATGAGAAATGGTTAATAAGGCTTCTTTCCACATGGCTAAATAGTAATTTTTTGTTGTTCCATCCCTACCTATATGTCGATTATAATAATTTTTTGATATTCCCTAATTAGTTCAATGGGACTAAACAAATAGTGATAGGGAGAAAGACGTTAAACTCTATAACCCATATGTTCAGCTCACTGATCAACTTTATATTTGGCGGTTTATTTAAATTTACAATATGCAACAGTTCTGCTTTTAAAAGTTTTTCATGGAATGGTAGTTTCTGTTCCATAAACAACTGCTGAATTTTAGCCTTTTTCCATGATGGATTTTTCAATCTTAGTGACGAAAGTAGTATGATGCATTATCTATAAGAATAACAGAGAGTTCAGTTACATTTGTAGGTAATTTGATTTGAGACCAGTGTAAAAAATTTTCTTCGTTATCTGACTATGGTAGTCTGCAGTCGCATCTTTTGTACTAAATATTAATTTAGTTTCATAAGTAAATCCATTTACATTATTAGCATGAAGAATAATGTATCTTTAACCATCAACTTTGTTTATTTTTCAACTTCTTTTATCATTATCTTGTTTCTCAGTTGTTTATATGACCTTAAGAACTTAATTCTTTTAGGCCCTGGCGTGGATTGTCTTTCTGCCACTTAAATCAATTGTATGTAGTATTCTTCGTATAGAAGATTCACTACAAATGGATCTTATACCATGCGTAACCTCTTTTGGATATTGCAAGAAAGGTCACCAATAGATATACTGTAAAAGGTAGCCAGATGGTTGGTGAAGAGCGAGTCGTGGGTTTAAAACTAGCTTTTGGAATCGGTATTTGGTCCAACAGAAAAAATTATCAAAGATAAGGTAAGATAGGATAGAAAAAAAGATCTATAGAGAAATAGATAAAGAGATATGTATGGAAAGTTATTACCGAAAAGTGGATAAACATAAAAAAGGGCGCCACTTAACTCTTTGTCAATATAAGGGAAAAGCTGAGAAACTTTAGGTATCAAAGAAAGAAAAGAAACAACAAACTTTGTTCTGAACACCAACTATGGAAAAGATATGGAAGTTAAATTATAAACTCAACGTTGTCAATACACTAAATAAATAAATATAAAATATATTTGGTGGAAATAGTCAACTCACTTTCCTATAATACTGATATAGCCTGACCTTTCCTTCTAATCGATATGTAGCAAAGCAAATATTAAATCTAATGTTTAATCAGGGAATGTGTTGGTAGTAGAGTAATGAAATGCGTTATTTAAACAAAAACAATATATTGAACAATATTTCAACAAATGGTTGAATCAAAACAAAAAAATTAAACAGTAAACTGTTAGCTTCAACATATAAGGTTGAGATTACTTTCAGTTGTCTGGTGGATCTGCGCACTTAAGAGCGTAGGCGCAAAATTTCGAGCCAATGCTTTTTAAATGCATTCATTTTTTTTAATCCTGAGAAAACTAATAAGTATTTTTAAAAAATTTAAACGCAGAATGAGAGATTAGATTATTACCGAGAGCCAAAAGTCTCTGAAAACTTCTGTAATGTTTATTTTAGTAAATTACAGGGGTGAAAAAGAAGAGAAAATTAAGTGTGATTTTTAATTTCAAATATCTCATTCAAACGAAACTTTTTGTTTATTCTAAGGGACTTTCAGCCTTTGGTATTAATGTATTCTTTTATTCTGCGTTTAAATTTTTTTAAAAATATTTAATAGTTTTTTCAGGATTCGAAAAAAATAAATACATTTAAAAAGCATTGGCCCGAAATTTTGTGCCTACACTCTTAAAATCGCATTAACTTTAAACTTACTATACAAAACTGTATTAATATTAAGCAAATTAAATTATCAGCAATTTAAGGTAGCAAAAATTATAGATAGATTTAATCTAAGATAGATTAGGGTAAGTTACTTTTTAAGATAAAAGTACTGACAACACTTAAAGAAATTAAGGTAGACGCGACGTTTCATTTTCTGACCAATCTAACGGAAGTATTTTCGTTCACTCAAAAATTTAACAAACTTTCCCAGAAAAATAATTTCTCTTTCTCTCATTTCTGCGAATGACAACCATAAAAGAAAAAACGTCTACTTCGAAATTTATTGATTTAAAAACATGTTCTACATTGAACTATATTCCTTAAAAAGAGTATTCTAAAACTTTTATTACGACTTGTACCTACTCTATTGAAGATATATATTGTGTGACGAATCTTCATCTCTGGTAGCGCAAAGGGTTTAATTTTTTAATTAAAGCAGATGAATGTTAACGACAGTAATTTGTTATTCCTTCAAGAAGGCAATTCAATAGGGTACAAGACGCTACGGCCAAAACATCGATATGGCCAGTGGGGTATCGGTTGTATGTTTAAGGAAATAAAAAATAAAGAGGTAAACTAAAAAATGTTACAATCTCTCTCTTGTACAGCTGCATGAAGAGTTATGAAGAGTTATATGTTGCTCTAAATATTTTTTATTAGTTATTAATTAAATAACATTAATTAACGGCAAAAAATAATAAAACATACTTAATTTTTATATACATTTCATTGGGAATTAGTGATGCAAGATTGCAATTAGTAATGGGTTTTATAGATCTCGGTCTTTTCTTAGGTGCAGAACATGAAGGCGCATTCGTTTTTGCCAGTCGAGAAACTCTGCGAACAGTAAAAATATTAAGCTTCGAAGCTGGTGCAACTCTCTAAAAGTTTGTTTTTAGTATACATAATTATATTACCTATTCTAAAATACTGTCTAAATATATTTAAATATTAATAGACCTATATACCTCTCTAATTGCTTCTAATGGTAATAATGGACCACTGTTCCCCTCTCATACTTAGAATATTTAATTAAATTTACACTTAATTGCTTAGAATTCTTGTAAAATCTAAAATAATTCGAATCAAAATTAAATGGAGTAACTACAATAAACAGAATTCTTATTTAACCTTCTAAAGGCAAACATTGGTTTGACACTTATAGTACAGATAGTACAGATAGTTATCTTCATTATCTACTTTTAAAAACAAAAATAAAGCGGTGTAGCCGGTAGCTACTGTGGTAAATACATATATGTTTTTTATTTGGCAACAGTGCTTTTCTGCAAAATTTGACAGTAAAGAAAAAATTTGTTGAATTTGTTTGCCGTCAGGTAACCAGTGGGTTATGGTATCATTATATTAGGTCCATAGTTGCGTTAACGCAACACATTGAATGCAATTTTTTTACGTTCATAATGATTTTTTTTATAAATGGCGGATAGTATTGTGTTAAGAGAGATTTAACAATTCAGAAAGAAATTTTCCACGCAAAAAAATATAATTCGAAATAGCGTTAAAAATAGCAAAATAACTATAGATATTATTACAAGTGAGATACATTTTAAAAAAATGCTTTAAGATATTTAGGGAGTATTATTTTATCATTTACAAGATATTTTCATAGATGATGGACATAAAGTAATAATATTTTAAACGTAAAATTAAGTTTCAGGACTTTGAATGTAGCGTTGCGTTAACGCAACTATGGGAAAAGAAGTATAATATAGTATAATTATAAAGATGATCCTAAAAGGCCCTTAACTATGAAAGAACTCCAAGCTACAGTTGAAAAACTGGATGTAGATGATGAGATGGATATTTGTTTAATACCTCTAGAAGTTGATAACCTAACAGATGAGGAAGATATAGATAAGGATGATATGGGTAATATAAATAGTTTGCCAAAAGATGTGCCTGGAACATTTAAAATAACAAATATTAATAAAGAAGACAAGAAGTGTAAGTCAGTCTCATGTGAAATCATCAAAAGCCAAAAAAATAGCTCGAGTCGAAAACGTAACCTTGTGCAGAAAACCCATTGAGTATGGAAGTGATGCTGATTCTAATGAAGAAACTCGCATAAAAAATATCGTTGATGAGTTGCATCAAAAGTTGGTACTGGACTATTTTGTGGAAATGCTCGATAAAGATATTTGGCTTTATCTATTATTTCAAATTCAAAAAAATATTCGAGAGATCAGAACCGTCCCAACTTTGACATGGTTCGAAATGATTTAGAAATATTTTGTTGGGATTTTTGATTATGAGCAGACATCTTACTCTTCGCCGCGTAAAACTTTACTGGTCTTCCGATGGGGATAAGGGAGTTCAGTTTATGAAAATTGCAATGTCTCAAAATAGAGACATACATAACGCATAACGATCAGGTAGATAAACAAGATAAATTTGCAAAAGTTCGACCGATGATCGACCTGTTAACCTTAACGTACACATTTATTTTAAAGTTGGTCAAAAAATGATCGAATTTTTTTTCAGTGAAAATGTCTTGTTTTGGTTATAATTGAATAAAAAAATATTTTTAGTGGCGTAGAACCCTTACTTTTCCTGGGGGTGAGGTGAAATATTTATTTTTGTTTTCATACATACACTAATAATACATATATATATATATATATATATATATATATATATTGTTATGATGTGTTTTTTGTTTGAATGATGAGCAATGAGTATTTTTAATAATATAATATATAGGGTTTTTATCGCGGTTCTCAAAGAATTAGCTTGTAAGTACTTTTTTAAATTATCTTTATTATAACTATTATGAAACACACATATATATCTAACCTAGTCAATGTAAATTTAAAATAAACTATCTTTAAACTGATATTCTTATAAAACTAATTAAATTCTATAGACAATCTAAAATTTAAACAAAACTATCTTCAAAATTGAAATTGTTATGACACTAACTAAATTATATTAACAAAATTTTGTACCTTTCTTTCACTGAATGCCTAAATGAACTGTTTTCTACTATATAGATTCTAATCACCACTGAATGTCTTCGTACTTCAGTTATCCTTGTTTTTTGTGAAATTACTTTTTCCAATTATCAGCTTCTACCAATTTAAGATATAGTTTTTTTCACCAGCATTTATACACCACCAACCAAACCAGTAAACAGCATTTATATTTATTCTTCTTTTCAATATACCAATATCCAATTATTATAAGTTGATTTATACTAATCTCCAACCATAATATAATTTAATTTCTTCCAATATACTTTTTTTAATCTTCAATAATTATTTGTGTATAATTATAAATGTGCATTAAATTATATGCATAATTTTTAATCTTCATTTAACTCACTATATTAAACAATTTGACTATTTGTACCTGATTCACTGACTCCAACTAACTTTCATATTTCTTACTAAACTTTTCTGACTGACTTCTTGAAATTCTGAACAATTTACTTCACTACTAACTTTCATAATGAACTGGCCTGACTTCTGACTAAAAACTCCCTTTCTGACTAAAAACTGCCATCTTGAATCCAAATCACGGGTATTTATATCCTTTTTGATATTCCAGAACCATCTGGTAAGAGATCATGTTCCATTCGTTCTATTAACTTCTATATAGATGTTCTCGAAAAAAATATCTGTTCGATCCACCGCCATAATCATTATTCCAGAATGTTCCAACATAAACACAGGTCAAATTCTGCACTCTGGAGAATTCGTTAATGTTCCATTGATAATTTTGTTGACATTTAGGCTTTTCAGATCAGAATAAACATTCAAATTAGTAACTAACACTCTAATTTAATAAAATACACAATTCAAACAATATATTATTATAACCCCACTTTATATTCCCAATTATGATTAATTTCTATCTGTCAATTCGAGAGTATTTTTGGTTGCCTAGGCACATGGCTCACTTACATATATTTACAACATTAAAATTACTAAAATACAACTTTTTACAATTATTATATGCTAATTTATTAAAAATGCCCTCACATAAATATATTTTTATTAAATTCTCTAGTATATAACTTCTTAAAATAATCAAATACTTTTTTATATCTAATATTATGTAGTATATAACTTATAAATTATTTTCGATAAACCCCAATCGTCACAATATATATATATATATATATATATATATATATATATATATATATATATATATATATATATATATACTGCCAATGGTCTTACAAATTACTATAGATGACAGTGCGCACTCTTTTTGTATACAAATCCGTTGAAATTTAAAAATTTTGTGTAGAGGCAACACTGTGAATCGGTAAATAGTAGTATGATTTATATCAAAAATATAGATAATTCAAAATATTTTATTGACACACACATACAGTATGGCATTTTGGATCAATTACAATGAAATTTGGTAAAAAAAATATACACATTACGTTAACCTACCGATTATTATATGCAAAATTTACTTATCCAACAATATGATGAAATAATAATATGATAAAAATAAGGCATAAATTAGCTCAAATGCAAAAACACAATAAATATCGACTTTGGAAGGATTAACACCGGCAAGACAGAAAGCTTTTATAAAAAAAAGTTCGACAATAATATCGGTTATCAATGGTGACGATTGCAAATTGCAAGTTATGGGTTAATAAATATATTTTAAAGTTACCCAATACTGAGTGAGTTATCTCATTTATAATAGAAAAATAATTTAGATATATGCATACATTATGTCTTTTTATACAAATACCCGCTTGGCTAGGGGCCTTGAAAAATTTTATGGGTAAAATTTAACCAGCGCCCGTGTCCCAGACTAGCGCGTACATAATTACCAGTAAGGCGCGCCCGCGTCTGAGATGGGCACGTACGTTAAGGGGTTTAAAATATGGTGTTTTTGGTCAATACTTATCAATAGATGAACAAATGGTCCCATACTTCGGCCGTCATTTAAAAATGTTTATAAAAGGGAAGCCTGTTCGTTTCGGATACAAAATGTGGTTGCTTAAATCTAGCAATGCAAATTAGATAAATTGTTCCTTATGCTAGAAAATCCAACCAGAATAATTCAAAAGAGTATGAGTGAAGCAGTTGTTATCAATCTTTAAAAAGTCGTGGAAGACAATTCTGCACACAAGATATATTTGGATAATTTCTTTGCCAGCTACAAGTTGTTAGTTCATTTGAAACAACATGAATACTTTGCCACTGGAACAATACGTGAAAACAGACTGCTAAATTGCCCGTTGGAGAACACAAAATACATTGGAAAAAAGATCGTGGCACTATGGATTGTCGCTACGGTTAAACTAATAAAATAAGCGTTTTGCGTTGGAACGATAATTCTGTGGTGACGGTGGCAACCAATTGTGATCCAATAGAGCCTGCTCTTCCCGTAAAACAATACAATCGCAATGTAAGAAAAAATATCGCTATCCCACAACCCAACATGATAGCTAAATATAATAAATACATGGGAGGAGTGGACTTACAAGACAATGAAATGGCTAATTATAGAATTATTATCAGTTGGAAAAAATGGTGGTGGCCATTATTTATAAACATGTTAGACACTGCTGTCGTTAATGACTGAAAACTCTATAGAATTGTACATGAGAAAAATCCAATTAGGTCAGAACTTGTGCGAAGTCTTGTTAGTGTACAATATCTATTAGAGGTCGTGGCTCTAGTTCATCCTTACCTTCTTTCTTGCGTTTGTATAATGTGGGCTACATGATTGAACGCAATAATGAAAACTAGAGAAAGCGTTGTAGCTATGTAAAAGTACTGTTTTTATGTGTAAAACATGTAATATACCATTGCATCCACATTGTTTCAAAGACTACGACAAGTAAAAATAAAAATATTTTTATGTTATTCGTATAGTCCCAATGTTGCGTTAACGCAACGTTAAAAAAATGGACGTGTGTCCTGTCTCTGGCCCGAGGGTTTATAAGTCGCCCGAGGGTATATAAATCTAATAATACCCGCAGTGCATACAAAATTTTATGTCATACTAGTTCGTTATTGCATCTACAAATAAATATGTTCTAAAAAATCCAAAAATTAGATTTCATTTTGACAATATAAATTTACTAGTAGACATTCTATCGTCCGTGTTATGCTACGCTACGGAAATGCTGTCAAACGTGTCAAACTAAAACCGTCAAAATGCAAGATATTTTTAGATCCCTAACCAAATTAAAAAAAAAAGTGAAAAAAGCAATGAAAAAGTTACAACATAAGTCGAGCGATGCCTATGACAAGGAATATGAAAAATTACATAACTTGCTGACAGAAAACCATGTTGACCACATTAGTGAAACTATTCGAGTCATAAAGTAAAGTACACTTTATACTCGCGCGGGCATAAATCATTACCCATATTTTATTACTTATTTTTTAACTATTGAGTATCTTTTGGCTTAGTATTTTTAGTTTTCCTAAAAATGAATTGTTTGTATGTATCAAATTCATTCCATATATTTATAAAATGTAACATTATCTTCCAATCTAATTCAATTCGTCGCATTTACCAAATATTTATTTAGGAATATTTTGACTCATGCGGTCGACAGGGAGAACAATATTTCCTTCCATTTAATTGTTTTATGAAGAAGCGACAAAAACCCGAACTCGTAAGAGTAAACAGTCCTACCCTGCTTTCCGCAGTCAGTCATCCCGTTGTTTGCTCACAGTTTAAAATGTGTCCCTTCTTGCCTCTATTCTCTATTCACTTTCTTTATGTGCGTGTTTGCCGGACAGCAAACAAAGTAAACCATTAGGAAAGTCATGTTTTCGGTGAATAAACAAAAAGGACCACACGAAAATATTCGTGCAATTTCAACAAAGAGCGGATATTAGGCGGGATAATAAGTGCGGATATAGGGTGTTTGTGAGGGAAGTCCGCATAGTCAGGCATTGGATTTTTACCTAACTTATATCTAACATTTAAAAATTAGACACAGAAAAATATATGCGCAAATATATATGAAAGACTAAAAGCTTTGTTTTTAAAACTTCCACAAAATTTATTTTAAACTCTTATCACTACAGCTGTTTCAGCTGATTGCCTTTCTCAAATGATCTATTTTTGGCATGCGTTTACACTTTATAGTATCTAATGAAGGTTGAGGAGGGGAGAACTTTTTGTCTCAAGTTGGTCATTCAGAATTATATCTGTGTTTTTAATTTGTTGATTTCCATAGATTCTAACAAAGATAGCTTAAGGCCTTTATTTTAAATGTGAAGAATTTTAAATTCGTCATTAAAAGAATGATTAGGATCTAGAAGGTGAAGTGTGTATGTAGAATCTGTTTTTCTATTATTGAAAGCCCTTTTATGTTCTGCTAGTCGTTTATTAAAATTTCTACCAGTTTGACCGAAGTTTTTGGACAGTCGCTACATTTAAGTTTGTACACATCACTGTGTAAGTGATTTTTATTTTGGCTCTTGTTGTTTTTAATATATTTGCCTAGGTTGTTATTTGTTCTGAAAACTGGCGCTATTTCTTTCTTTTCTATGTGTTTGGCTATTTTTGTTGATATTTTGCCTGTTTATGTAATCAAGTAGAAGGTACTGGGTTTTTCTCTGGTGGTGCAAATACTAATTTCAGGGCTTTCTTTTGTAGTTTTTAATTTAACATTTTGTTAATTGTTTGTTCGTTGTATCCATTGTTTACTGCTATTTGCTTAATGATATTTAATTATGTCTCAAAATTGTATTTTGACATCGGAATTTCTGTTAATGTATGTAATATACTATGATAGGCTGCCAGTTTATGTTGTGTGGGATGGGATGATGAATTGTGTATAGTCGTGTCAGTATGGGTAGGTTTATGAAATATGGAGAAGTCATGTTTGTTTTTAAGTCTGACAATTTTTAAATCTAAAAAATTTATGGATTGATTTTGTTCTGTTTTTACTGTAAATTCAATATGACTATAAAGTGAATTATTATACGATAAAAATTGGTTGAGTTGCCTGTTAGTTCCTGTGAAACATACTAGTACGTCGTCTACGTATCTCCACTAATATAAAAACTGTTTGAATATGGGATGTTTTGAAATCTTTGTCTCTAGATGATCCATAAAAATATCTGATAGCAATGGGCTTAGAGGATTGCCCATTATAAGTCCTTTACTGTTAATTGTATTCATAAACCTACCCATACTGACACGACTATACACAATTCATCATCCCATCCCACACAACATAAACTGGTAGCCTGTCATAGTATGTTACATATATTAACAGAAATTCCGATGTCAAAATACACTTTTAAGACAGAATTAACTATCATTAAGCAAATAACAGCAATGGATACAACGAACAAACAATTAATAAAATGTTGAATCAAAAACTACACAAGAAAGCCCTGAAATTAGTATTTCCACCACCAGATAAAAATCTCAGTATCTTCTGCACGATTGCATATACAGGCAAAATATCAACACAAAAAATAGCTAAACACATAAAAACGAAAGGAATAACACCAGCTTTTAAAACAAATAACAACCTAGGCAAATATATTAAAAACAATAAGAGCCAAAATAAAAAACACTTACACAGTGGTGTGTACAAAATTAAATGTGGCGACTGCCCAAAAACTTACATCGGTCAAACTGCTAGAAATTGTAATAAATGAATAGCACAATATAAAAGGGCTTTCAATAATAGAAAAACAGATTCTAGATACACACTTCACCTTCTAGATCATAATAATTCTTTTAATGACGAATTTAAAATTCTTTACATTCAAAATAAAGGCCTTAAGCTATCTTTGTTTGAGTTGATTCCGATGTCAAAATACACATTTGAGACAGAATAAAATATCATTAAGCAAATAGTAGCAAACAATGGATACAACGAACAAACAATTAATAAAATGTTAAATCAAAAACTACACAAGAAAGCCTTTGAAATTAGTATTTCTACCACCAGAGAAAATACCCAGTACCTTCTGCTTGATTACATATACAGGCAAAATGGCTAAACACATAAAAAAGAAAGGAATAACACCAGCTTCCAGAACAAATAACAACCTAGACAAATATATTAAAAACAACAAGAGCCAAAATAAAAAACACTTACACAGTGATGTGTACAAACTTAAATGTGGCGACCGCCCAAAAACTTACATCGGTCAAACTGTTAAAAATTTTAATAAACGAATAGCAGAACATAAAAAGGCTATCAATAATAGAAAAACAGATTCTACATACACACTTCATCTTCTAGATCATCATGATTCTTTTAATGACGAATTTAAAATTCTTCATATTTAAAATAAAGGCCTTAAGCTATCTTTGTTAGAATCTATGGAAATCAACAAATTAAAAGACACAGATATAATTCTGAATGACCAACTTGATACAAATAGTTCTCACCTCCTCAACCTATTTCATTAGAGACTATAAAGTGTAAACGCATGCCAAAAATAGATCACTTGAGAAAGGCAATCAGCCGAAACAGCTGTAGTGATAAGAGTTTAAAATAAATTTTGTGAAAGTTTTGATAACAAAATTTTAAGTGTTTTATTGTTACATAAAATGAATTCCCATCAAGTAACGGTCGAATCCATCAATTATATATGAAAGAATTTGAAATGTTTACTCTAATACTCAAATATGCAAATTATTGTAATAGTTACTTTTAAACAACTTATATTTCAGGTTAAGAAGCAGAACATTGAAATAGTCTGTTATTTAATGAGTTGTCTATTAACTCACATATAACTACTATCCTTTTAAAAGGCAATCGATCTATTTCCGTTATATTGATAACTTAAATACCGTCAAACATATAAATTAAGATCATGAATGTGTTGCCTGTGTAAGTCCATTTCAAAAAGTAAAAGAAATAATACATTAGACTTACTCACAATCAATTTAATTTAAGACCGGTTTCGCTTTCTACAATATGCAAAGCATCTTCAGGTCACGATACAAAGTTAAATTAATGCTGAAAATAATAAACCCATAGGGTGTTGTCTAATAAAGGTAAAACAAAGATAGGTGATATAAATTATATAAATTACAGTAATTATGACAATATTACATGTCTGTGGTTTTTAAAAACGAATAAAATGTTTAAGCAGACAAGGTAAGACCCACAAATTGGTAAAATAGTCTATTAAACTGTAATGAAATAATAAATAAACAAATAAATAAAACATTACTTACATGCCGGTACTCTATTAATTGATGGTTGAAAGAACATGGTTCAAACTATCTTGTATTGTTGATTGGAGAACTCAAGTTAACTATTGTAGTTGTTTAACAGTAAACGGGGAAGTTCTTGAGGAGACAGATTTTATCCAATGAAGTAGAGATAGGTAAATGTAATTGTTTGTTTGATGAAAGTAATGTTCTATACCATTAAGTTCTTTAAAGTTATTTATATTTATTCTGGAGATATATTTATGAAATGTGTGTTATTTATTGAGATTTTAATTTTGTTTTGGAAGGTGACAGTTGTGAGAGGTGTGTGAAGGTGACAGTTGTCTCACAACTGTCACCTTCCAAAACAAAATTAAAATCTCAATAAATAACACACATTTCATAAATGTATCTCCAGAATAAATATAAATAACTTTAAAGAACTTAATGGTATAGAACATTACTTTCATCAAACAAACAATTACATTTACCTATCTCTACTTCATTGGATAAAATCTGTCTCCTCAAGAACTTCCCCGTTTACTGTTAAACAACTACAATAGTTAACTTGAGTTCTCCAATCAACAATACAAGATAGTTTGAACCATGTTCTTTCAACCATCAATTAATAGAGTACCGGCATGTAAGTAATGTTTTATTTATTTGTTTATTTATTATTTCATTACAGTTTAATAGACTATTTTACCAATTTGTGGGTCTTACCTTGTCTGCTTAAACATTTTATTCGTTTTTAAAAACCACAGACATGTAATATTGTCATAATTACTGTAATTTATATAATTTATATCACCTATCTTTGTTTTACCTTTATTAGACAACACCCTATGGGTTTATTATTTTCAGCATTAATTTAACTTTGTATCGTGACCTGAAGATGCTTTGCATATTGTAGAAAGCGAAACCGGTCTTAAATTAAATTGATTGTGAGTAAGTCTAATTTATTATTTCTTTTACCTTTTATATAAATAAGATATTTCGTCAGTCGCTTGCTTTAAAAGTTTGTTTACGTACCGGGATAGCATTGTTTTGTTTTGTTTTTTAATTAGACATGGATATTACTAATTGGAGTTAACTTTTTGAAATTACAGATCAAATTTTTGTGTCTTACATTATTTGCTAGTCATTACTTGACTTACTTATAATTATAGTGGAAATTTTGATTTGAGTTTTTTGTTTCGTTCTTGTGTATGGTCATTTTTGTTTTGTCCTTTTAAAACGACAGTAGTATTAAGCACTACAAAATAAATATTTTTTTAAGAGACCGTTAAAATTGCATGAGTTAATTGTAGAACTTGAGACGGATCAGATTCCAATGCCTCCTGATGATATAATTATTTTTCCTCCAGATAATGCAAATGATACTATAACAAATTGAGATTCAAGAGACAAGGATGTCAAAACGATAGATCATTCCGACAGCCAGGAAGCCAGCTGAGAAATAAAGTGGAGGTTATTTTCTACAATCAAGATCAGCGTGAAGGAGAGTAGATTTTAATGACAACGACGTTCCTCTTGTCACACTGCGCAGACAAGAAACAAAACCAAAACCTAATTGCATGAGTTAATTGCAGAACTTAAGACATATAAGATTCCAATGACTCTTAATGGTATAATTATTTTTCCTCCAGACGCAAATGATAATATAACAGATTGCGATTTATGTGACGAGGATGTCACAACGATATATCATTAAGCAGCAGCTGAGAAATGACGTGGAGGTTATTTTCGATAATCAAGATCAGCGTGTAGCAGAGTCGTATGCCGATGACGTACCTCTTGTCTCACTAAGTCAACAAGAAACAAAACCTTCGATTATTCTCAAAAACTAGGATCTGCACAACGGCTTGTAGGTGATCTGTACCAGCATTCCGAAGATGTATACGGGAGACCAGAAATCGAACCCAAACCAAATCGCACGCCATTACAGCTCTTTATGCTATTTTTTGATGACGACCTATTCAATATAATAACAACATATACAAATAGATACGCAGCACAAAAAAACTTGACTAGTGATGTTACAACTAATGAAATTAGGTGTTTTGTGGGTTTGCTTATTTTAAGTGGCTACGTATTGTTACCAAAAAGATGTATGTATTGGGAAAATCGTGATGAAAGACATAGTAAAAATGTCGCTGAAACACTATCGAAATATAGATTTTCCCATATAATGAAAGTTCTCCATGTATGTGATAATAATAGTTTGGACAAAACAGACAACTTTGCTAAAATGTTGCCGTTATTTTTTGCATTTTCTACAAAAGTTTTAAATCGCGCACCTTTCGAACAAGAACATAGCATAGATGAAGTTATGGTACCATATTTTAGAAGGCACCCTACGAAAAAATTTATACGAAATAAACCCACTGGTGTTGCTCTGGACCCAGAGGAACCCATAAGTGTCCCAAAAATTTGAAGATAATCTTTGTCATCAAAGGCCAAAAAATTAGTGTCAAATGCTAATTGCAACAGTTCTGCAAATACATTTCACTATACAGGATAGTTAAGTTGGATAGAGTTACAATGATTATATATATATATATATATATATATATATATATATATATATATATATATATATATATATATATATTGTGACGATTAGGGTTTATAGAAAATAATTTATAAGTTATATACTACATAATATTAGATATTTGGTTGTTTTAAATAAGTTATATACTAGAGAATTTAATAAAAATATATTTATGTGAGGGCATTTTTAATAAATTAGCATAATAATTGTAAAAAGTTGTATTTTAATATTGTAAATATATATAAGTGAGCCATGTGCTTAGGCAACCAAAAATACTCTCGGAGATTGACAGATATTTATACTCTGAAGTGACGTTTAAAAATATTTACGAATATAAAGTGGGTTATAATAATATATTGTTTGAAATGTGTATTTTATTAAATTAGAATGTTAAGTTACTAATTTAATTATATATTCTGATCTGAAAAGCCTAAATGTAAACAAAATTATTAATAGAAAAGAATGGAATTCTCTGGATCTCCGGAGATGGCCATGTTTGCGAAATGGTTTGTTCCAGAAAATTCATACAAGTATGAAATAGAACAAATTGGAACATGATATCTTACGAGATGGTTCTAGAAATCCAAAAAACATATAAATACCCGTGATTTGGATTCAAGATGGCAGTTTTTAGCAGTTTTATCATGAAAGTTAGTTAGAAGATAGATACATTTACTTAGTGAAGTCAATTGTTCAGAAGTTTTTGGAAGTTTTTAGTCAGAAGTCAAGCAGTTTATTATGAAAGTTAGTTAGAGTCAGTGAATCAAGTACAAATAGTCCAATAGTTTAATATAGTGAGTTAAATGAAGATTAAAAATTATGCATATAATTTAATGCACATTCATAATTATACACAAATAATTATTGAAGATAAAAAAAGGTATATTGGAAGAAATTAAATTATATTATGGTTGGAGATTAGTATAAATCAACTTATAATAATTGGATATTGGTATATTGAAAAGAAGAATAAATATAAATGCTGTTTGCTGGTTTGGTTGGTGGTGTATAGATGCTGGTGAAGAAAAATATATCTTAAATTGGTAGAAGCTGATAATTGAAAAAAGTAATTTCACAAAAAACAAGGATAACTGAAGTACGAAGACATTCAGTGGTGATTAGAATCTATATACTTAGTGGAAAATAGTTCATTTAGGCATTCAGTGAAAGAAAGGTACAAAATTTTGTTAATATAATTTAGTTAGTGTCACAACAATTTCAATTTTGAAGATAGTTTTGTTTAAATTTTAGATTGTCTATAGAATTTAATTAGTTTTATAAGAATATCAGTTTAAAGATAGTTTATTTTAAATTTACATTGACTAGGTTAGATATATATGTGTGTTTCATAATAGTTATAATAAAGATAATTTAAAAAAGTACTTACAAGCTAATTCTTTGAGAACCGCGATAAAAACCCTATATATTATATTATTAAAAATACTCATTGCTCATCATTCAAACAAAAAACACATCATAACAATTTGGCACCCAACGCGGTGGCTCTCTATTTAAAAGAATTAGTTTGGGAAGATAAGTGCTCTCATATAATTAAATTAATTATCAGTAGAAAGGAAAAATTATAGATTTTATTTTTAATTATATTTGAACAAGTAAAGTCTCAAAATGTCTCAAGGAAAGAAAGGTACAAGAAGCAAAAAGAATGAAGAAGATGTGGAAATAGAAACACAACCTATACAAGAGGAGAGTTTAGTTCAAGTTCCACAAGATACTGCAGAAATGAATCCAGAAAGAGAGGAAAATGTCAATATGGCAGCTTTGATGTCATTAATGATGCAGATGAACAAGACAATGGAAGAGAATTCAAAAGAAATCAAAGAAGACATGAAAAAAATGGAACAGAAAATGGAAGAGAATTCAAAAGAAATCAAAGAAGACATAAAAAAATTGGAAGAGAATTCAAAAGAAGTCAAAGAAGACATGAAAAAAATGGAACAGAAATTGGAAGAGAATTATAGAAAATTAGAAAAGAAAATAGAAGATAATAATAATAAAATTGTAAAACAAATGGATAAAAAACTTGAAGCTGCAGAGAAAAGAGTAGCAAATGAAATAAAAAGTATACGGAATGACTACAAGAAAAGGATAGACAATGAGAGGACAGAAGTAAAGAGGATTATTCAAGATAATAAGATAGATATAGAACAGAAAATAGAGCTACAGAAATGTAACTTAGAAGTAAAAATTAACGAAGACAGGAGAAACACAGAAGAAAAATTAGACGATATACAACAAAATATCCAAATAAATAGTAATCAAATAAGAAATGTGGAACAGAAAATAGATGATATTTCACAAATGAGAGACATAGGGAGACCTTACTTAAATTTAACAAATGAGACTGGGATTAAATTCTCTGGTAATATAAAAAATTTGCATCCTAGAGTATACATAAATAGTTTAAAACATAAATTAAGATTTGTGAATAATATTAATGATATTAAAGATTATATTAGAATGACATTAAATGACAATGCAGCAACTTGGTTTGCTAGTATTGAAAATGATTTAGATAACTTTCAAACATTTGAAAATAAATTTTTAAATTATTATTGGGGTGAATTAGAGCAAGCAAAGTTTAGAGAAATTCTATATTTTGGAAAGTATAATCAAAATTTAAAATCAAATATGGTAGATTATGCATTGAAATTGATAACAGTTGCAAAATATTTAGAACCACCACTTAGAGAGGATGAAACAGTCTTAAATGTATCTAGACATTTTGATGCTGATGTTGTGCAAACCGTAACTGTACAAAATATTCAAACAATAGATAGTTTTATTAATTTTATTCAAAGAATACAAAGAGGCAATATGACAAGTAATAATAACAACAGAAAAAACAACAATACTTTTCAATATAATAAAAATGATAATCAACAATATAGACAATCATATAACAATAATACTAGGTATGGTGATAATTTACAAAATTTTAATAATACTAACACTAATCCAAATAGACAGAACTTTAATAATAATACTAGTTATAATAGACAAAATTTTAATAATAATACTAATTATAATAGACAACATTTTAATAACAGTACTAATAATAATAGACAAGATTTTAACAATAGAAGAAATACAGAACGACCTAACTATAACAGACAGGTAAATTGTGTTCGAAGGAATAGAAGCTGCGAAGGCAGGGAACGAAGTAGTACAAGGCAGGAGAATGTGAGTAGAAGTCATAGTAGGGAAAGACATAGGACATCAGATCCAAGTGGTCAGATACAATCTGACAATTCTAATAATCAAAATTTTGTGCAGTAAACTTTCTGAATTACAAGTTAGGCCATTGCTATTATGAAAAACCTTCTGAATTTATTTCTTTAGATGAAGAGAAAATTATTGAATCTATTAATTTAATTTATATAAATGCTTTGGCCAAAAATAAAATGATTAAGATTATGATAGATACTGGTTCAGAAAGTACTTTAGTCTCGGAGAATTTTATTTTTAATACATTAAAACTATCAGATATAATAAAGATTCCAAAAATTAAAATTATTGGTGCAAATAATAAGAAGTTGGGTGAAATTGATAAACTAGCCAATTTTAAAATTAATATTCTTAATAAAGAAATTAATATGCAAGGATTTATTGTCAAGGATTTATGTGTTGATATATTAATGGGAAATGATGAATTGGAAAAGAAGAAAGTAAAGATAGATTTTGAAGAAAAAATGGTAACTTTGGAAGGGCAAATAATTAAATTTATGCAGAAAGATGAGGTAGAAGAAGGAATAAGAGTTGATAGGATATTATTAAAAGAAAATAATGATGTTTATGAAGAAGAAATATATTTTGATGATAGGGAAATGTCCCAGAAGAATGTAAAGAATAATTATTGTAGTGAATATTTAAGGAATGGAAATTTTAAGCAGATGGATGCCTACGAGGCGGAGTGCGTAAAATTGGAAGCAAGGAATAATGAGTACATAATGAAGAATAATTTTATTTGTAAAGAAGAAGATATAATGAAAGTTTTAAATTGCCCTGAAGAATATAAATCAATAGTCATTTCCATATTGCAGCAACACAAGGGACTTGTCAATAAAGAAAATAGAATTGCACAAAATTATATCCATAGTATAAAAGTTAAAGAAGAAAAAGATTTTAAAACAAAATCATACCCAATACCATATAAATACAGAGAAGAAGTAAACAAAACAATTAATAATATGTTAGAAGATGGAATCATTGAGAAGGCAGACACACGTTTTATTAACCCCATAGTAGTAGTACGAAAAAGATCAGGTGAAATCAGGTTATGTTTGGATGCAAGGAATATTAACAAGATTACTGAAAAGCAATTTGAAGCACCAATGAGTATAGATGGAATATTAGGAAGAATTACAGGAATGTCATTTTTCACTAAAATCGATTTACAGCATAGTTTCTGGTTAATACCTCTCGAAAGAAAAAGTAGACAGTATACAGGATTTCAGATAGATGGAGTAGTATATCAATTCAAAGTAGTACCATTTGGACTTCAATCATCTTGCAGTGCTCTATGTAGATGTCTTCATGATATTTTGGATCAATATGAACATTTTGTAATTCACTACATTGATGATATATTAATTTTTTCTAAAACGGCTGAAGATCATGAGAAACACCTAAAAACTATAATAAATAGATTAGATAAAGTTGGACTAAAAATAAATCAAGAAAAATGTACATTTTTTCAAAAAGAAGTCATATATCTAGGTTATAAACTTAACACTAAGGGAATCGAAATGGATCCAGAACGGACACAAGTCATTCAGGAATATAAAACACCACACAATTTAAGAACTTTAAAAGGATTTATTGGAATAATTAATTATTATAAAAGGATGATACCAGATCTAAGTATAAAAGAAATTCCATTACTTGAACTACTGAGAAAAGGTGTAAAATGGAGATGGGATCAGAGAAGAGAACTAGCATTCCAAGAGATTAAAAATATTTTTCTGTCAAATTTGAAAATATACTATCCTGACTACACACAGCCATTCATATTAAGAACAGATGCATCAATAGAGAGATTATCAGGGGTATTATTACAAATACATGATGGGGTCGAATACCCAATACAATTCATTTCAAGAATTACAAAGCCACATGAAAAGGGTTACTCAGTTTCAGAATTAGAACTAGCAAGTATAATACACTGTGTCACAAAATTAAGATTTTATTTGTTGGGTAATGAATTTACTATAGAAACAGATCACCAAGCTTTAACGTCTATATTAAATAACAAATATGGAAACAGTAGAATACATCGGTGGAGTCTAATACTTAGTGAATACTGCTTTGAAATCAAATACATTTCTGGAAAATCCAATATAGTGGCAGATGCTTTATCAAGGTTAGAAAATACACCACAAAAAGGGCAGCGAACAATAAAAATTGGATTAAATCAATTAGTAGAAAGTACTGGATTATATTCTAAAGAAGAAATTATAAGAGATCAGATCAATTTGAGTGAAAAACAAAAAGTCCTTAGGAAAGATGGGGTATATTATAAAATAATAAATGGCATAGAAGTATATGTAATAACTAGAACTTTAGCAAAGAAAATATTGAAAAATTTACATAACGATTATATGCATATTGGTTCAAGAAAGCTATGGATGCTATTTAGGGACAATTATTTTGCAAAGAATGACATAAGTATAGCAAAAGAAATTACTACCCAATGCCCAATATGTCAACTAAACAAAGAAAAGAATTTCAAAAACCAGAACACATATAAATCTAATGTTGTATATGAAAAACTAAATACAGTTTCCATGGATTTTATTTCAAATTTAGTTCTCAGTCCAACAGGAAAAAAGCATATACTAGTGATAGTTGATTTATATACAAAATTTATTAAACTATATCCCTGCTCCAGAACAAATGTTAAAACATTAAAATTATATATTAATCAATTTTTCGAAGAAATAGGACCATTTAGAAATTGCATAATAGATAATGCTACATATTTTAACAACCAAAAATTTCGGACATTTTGTGAGAAAAAGGGAATCAACATTCATTTTACAAGTATCAGACATCCTCAGGCAAATCCTGCAGAAAGATATATTAAAGAAGTTATAAAATATTTAAGGATACTGTGCCAAAACCAACATGAAACTTGGCAGCAACATATACCACAAGTAGAGTATTTTTTAAATAATACACATAATTTGAATACCGAAGAAGTACCAGAATATTTAATGTTTGGCCATATAGGAAACAGAAAGTGGATTAGTGAATATAATCAGGATATGTTAGAACAAGTAATGCAGAAAGTGAATAACCGAATTAGGAGGAAAGCTGAAAAATATATCAGAAGACAAAATCGAAATATAAAAAAACCAATCACATTTCAAAAAGGAGACCTAGTGTTAATTCGTTCACTTAGAAAAAGTAATGTTAAAGAAAACCGTTGTAAGAAATTACAACCAATGTTTGAAGGTCCATATACAATTGAAAATCAGAATGGACTAAATAGTTATGTGTTAATAGATGCAGAGAACAGACTAAGAGGCATAATTCATATCAACGACATTTTTCAATATCATGAAGAGATTGAATAATTTTTTCTATACCTTTTAACACTAATATACAAATACTTACTGTTACTATAACAGATTACTGATATATCCATTTTATTCAATAGACTTGATTTGTTAAATAGATGGTAGATTTCATTGTTGTGAATAAATTTGACATCATACTTGTTGAATTGTGTACATATGGAAATTGTTTGGTACCCTAAAAATCATAATTTGGGGTTAGATACAGAATTGATTGTGTAAATGTCTGTATAAAAAGTGTAAAACTTACCAATTTATATGGATGAAAGCCTTTTGAATGGAAACAATTCCTAGATTTTGTCTATAAATAAACAGAACACAATATCCATTATATTTTTAATTAAGGTTATATTTTATTCTCTGATAAAATCCATTCTCCATTTGACATGACAGTTTGACCATAGAATAGCCGAACTGTGATCCGTTGTTCTCTGTTTTGACATAGACAGCGAACAGGGATGTATTTAACACATTTTAAATAAATAAAAAAAAAATTTGATTTATTAAATTTAATAAGGTATGAGAAAATTAATATTTAAAAAAATAATAAGTAAATTATTTATTTTAAATATTATTTTTGGGGTATTGTGACGATTAGGGTTTATAGAAAATAATTTATAAGTTATATACTACATAATATTAGATATTTGGTTGTTTTAAATAAGTTATATACTAGAGAATTTAATAAAAATATATTTATGTGAGGGCATTTTTAATAAATTAGCATAATAATTGTAAAAAGTTGTATTTTAATATTGTAAATATATATAAGTGAGCCATGTGCTTAGGCAACCAAAAATACTCTCGGAGATTGACAGATATTTATACTCTGAAGTGACGTTTAAAAATATTTACGAATATAAAGTGGGTTATAATAATATATTGTTTGAAATGTGTATTTTATTAAATTAGAATGTTAAGTTACTAATTTAATTATATATTCTGATCTGAAAAGCCTAAATGTAAACAAAATTATTAATAGAAAAGAATGGAATTCTCTGGATCTCCGGAGATGGCCATGTTTGCGAAATGGTTTGTTCCAGAAAATTCATACAAGTATGAAATAGAACAAATTGGAACATGATATCTTACGAGATGGTTCTAGAAATCCAAAAAACATATAAATACCCGTGATTTGGATTCAAGATGGCAGTTTTTAGCAGTTTTATCATGAAAGTTAGTTAGAAGATAGATACATTTACTTAGTGAAGTCAATTGTTCAGAAGTTTTTGGAAGTTTTTAGTCAGAAGTCAAGCAGTTTATTATGAAAGTTAGTTAGAGTCAGTGAATCAAGTACAAATAGTCCAATAGTTTAATATAGTGAGTTAAATGAAGATTAAAAATTATGCATATAATTTAATGCACATTCATAATTATACACAAATAATTATTGAAGATAAAAAAAGGTATATTGGAAGAAATTAAATTATATTATGGTTGGAGATTAGTATAAATCAACTTATAATAATTGGATATTGGTATATTGAAAAGAAGAATAAATATAAATGCTGTTTGCTGGTTTGGTTGGTGGTGTATAGATGCTGGTGAAGAAAAATATATCTTAAATTGGTAGAAGCTGATAATTGAAAAAAGTAATTTCACAAAAAACAAGGATAACTGAAGTACGAAGACATTCAGTGGTGATTAGAATCTATATACTTAGTGGAAAATAGTTCATTTAGGCATTCAGTGAAAGAAAGGTACAAAATTTTGTTAATATAATTTAGTTAGTGTCACAACAATTTCAATTTTGAAGATAGTTTTGTTTAAATTTTAGATTGTCTATAGAATTTAATTAGTTTTATAAGAATATCAGTTTAAAGATAGTTTATTTTAAATTTACATTGACTAGGTTAGATATATATGTGTGTTTCATAATAGTTATAATAAAGATAATTTAAAAAAGTACTTACAAGCTAATTCTTTGAGAACCGCGATAAAAACCCTATATATTATATTATTAAAAATACTCATTGCTCATCATTCAAACAAAAAACACATCATAACAATATATATATATATATATATATATATATATATATATATATATATATATATATAATGTTTTGGATGGGTTGGAGTCAATAAAAGGGGCTATTGGTTAACTATTTATTATCTCGAGCTTTCAATTGTGTTTACAATTATTATCAAGAGCTACTAAAAAAGACAAAATATCTTACAAAGTTGAACTAGAAACCAAATTCCCCTAAAGTGAATTATTTGTCTGTAAAATGCTTGAACTCTAAACTGTAAGATCTAAACGCAATAAAAACATTAAAAATTCTCTAATAATTGCCTCTTACATCTCTTGATATGCAAAATTGCACAGCCAAGTGCCTTATTAGTTGGTATATTCGATAGTATCCTCTTTTCGTAATACTTTATATATTTGTAAAATCAAACAACTTACTTTGATCTTATACTTACTTAATACTCGACTTACGGATCCAGAATTATAGTTTTTATACAAGTTTAAAAACATAATTTAGCATTTATATAGATTTTTGTTTTTAGTTTAAATTTATGCAGATGTCAAACATGTGAGAGAAATTTTCGAGTAACGTAAGAAATATTTAGAATGAAACTTTTAGATTTCTACAATATATTCAATGTAATTTAGACTAGATTATCGTAACGGGATTTAAAGTAATTCCTATTGCTAGATTTAAATACCTATTAACCGCACGCCGAAGTTGTTTACTTAATTAGTGAAGTCTATATACTTAGCTATTGTTTTTCAGATGCGACCTCTGACGATATTACTCATTACTCTACACTAAGTATTTGGCTCAATATGTCATTCAATTCTATAATATCTGACCCGTTATTGGTCACAGGTAGACTTAGGCAAATATGCAAATTGCATATTTTGCATATAATTCATAAAAAATGCAAAAATGTCAAATTTTGCATATTTTTATAAAAGTGAGCATAAAGTGCATATAATTTGTAAATTTGGTGTTAACTATATTATATTTTTATATTCAAACTTACAGATAGCACGAAAATGCTAATATTTAATTTTATTTTATAATCACTTGGTATTCAAATTCTTGGTATAGTAACTAATAAAAGACAGCGGCTTATAGTTTTGTCACGCTTTGTCCTGAAATTAAGGGTTTGTGGTTTACCAGTTTATGTCTCTAAATTTTTATTTTGACTGTCAGTTTTACTTGGTTTCACATTTGTGGTAAAATTGGAGGCGTGAACAATGTGTATTTTTAATTGTGAATAATTATTGTGCTTAGAAAATGCCGAAAATAAGCAATGTTTTAACTTGGATAAAACCTTACAAAGAGCTGTCTATGAATATGGATAAAGTTTACTGCTCATGTTGTGGCAAAACCGTAAGTACATACGTATCATTTTTTATTTTATTATAAAAATTTACATGGTGATACAAACAAAGATTTTAAAATTGAAGATTATGTTTAAGAAAAGTACCGACACAAGGCTAGTTCGCAATAAATCGATGTATTTTTTCTTTTTTCAAGCATTTTTTAAACTCCTTGCGATAAAAGATAGGATACCCATTTAAAATTCAAATTGTTCAATAGTCTACTGAAAGATCGCTAACATTTTTTTTCTAACAATAGCATAGTTTGCTTTAATTTTGCTAAAAACAAAAAGATATCATTATATTGGACTTAATTAATTAAGTACTTTTAATTTATGCTCACAGTATTTTTTCTTTAAATGTAAACAGAAAAGATCAAGAGCCTCTTGTAAATATTTGGGGGTTTATCCTTCTTGCACAGTCATTTCTTGACATTTTCAAGATTACTACACCGATTTTTATTTGATTTAATTTAAGTATTTTAATTGTTATGCAAAAACGGCTCATTTTTACGGTTTATTTCTACAATCTTAGATTTTAAAAATGGGTACAACTATAGAATATTTATATTCTTTTTTAGATTTCATCTGAAAAAAAATTTCAAATAGATCAGCATGTCAGAACCGCAAAACATTTAGCTAAAAAAGTAAAAACCACATCCGGTGAAAAATATCAACCTTTAGTGTCCAAGTGCTTTTAGTCAAGTTCCAAAAAACAAACGGAACAAGAAACTTTTAACAAAGACTTGTGCCGTGCATTAGTATCTTCTAATATACCGCTTTCAAAATTATCTAATGAAAACTTTAGTTTTTTTTTTAAATATTGCAAACAAAACTTTCCCAGTGAACGAACTCTAAAGAAATAATGTCAATTTGTTATACTTCTCAGTTATCCACAACATAAAAGCCGAAATAGGTAATAATTACTTTTACATATGTGTGGACGAGACCACTGACTCATCAGGAAGATACATTGCGCACTTATTGATTGGTGTACTTTGCGATGAAACCTTTCCAAAATAGTATTTAATTTCCTGTAAGCAAGTGGAAAAAACCAACGCTCTAACGTCACGGTTTCTACAAGAAACATTAGCAAACTTTTTTCTTTCTGCTGCTGTGCCTAATGATAAACTATTGCTCATTTTATATGATGCCGCACCATATAGGTGGAAGCAGGACAAAATTTAAAAGTATTTTATCCAAACTTAATACGTGTCACTTGTTTAGCGCATGGAATAAACAGAGTTGCGGAGGAAGTAAGAAACAAATTTCCACTAGTTAACAGTTTAATAGCGAATGTCAAAAAGGTATTCCTGAAATCACCTATAAGAATACAATGTTACAGAGATATGCTTCCTGCTGTTCCACTGCCACCGCAAACCATTTTAACACGTTGGGGAACATGGTTGGAAGCATCTAATTTCTATGCTGATCATTTTGATGATTTAAAAAAAAATAATTAACCTTTTAGCAGATGATAGTTGCCAATCTTTATTGAAAGCTAAGCAAGCCTTCCAAAATAACATCCTCCAACAGCAACTGTCATTCATAAAATCAAATTATAGTTTTGTCCAGAAAACTATAACTCAATTACAATCCTCCAAATTATCATTGTTAGAGAGTACAGTTTTAATAAAAGAATTTGAGTCATTGTGTCAAAACGTTAAAGGTACTATTGGAAATAAAATTTTTCAAAAATATAAAGTAACCAGGAAAAATAGTGGTTACCAGGTTCTTTCTGAAGTGGTTCAAGTACTATCTGGTACATTTTCCGAACCACTTAATTTAGAAACAGCTATTATATTAGATTGATAATCGACGCGTTGCAACCGGGAAGCTTGTTTTATATTAATATTTTATATTTATTTAAACCCAGAGTTTACTATATATATATAAATATATATATATATATATATATATATATATATATATATATATATGTATATATATATATATAATTACATATAAATAAATATATCGATAGCCTTATGCTGACAGATCGTAACCCACAAAAAATTTAAAATTGATATTTTTGTGTCAAAGGCAACCAACCGTGCATCCCTATATGCTGTAAATTCTCGTAACCTAAATAAAATAGTAAGGTGGCCATTCCCGCGATTTCTAACAAGTCCTAACCCGCTCGCGTTGTTTGTTTACTTCCAACTCATCTTATCCCACAGTGTAGCTTGAATCGCAAAGCGTGATGGTAGTAATTCGTTCGAACACTTACAAGATAAAAGATAAGAAGAAGCTAATGACGCAGAGCTGGGCGGTCAAAGAAATGTACAAGAACCCGAAGATATTGACTTAGAAAGTGAGAGGCTCAAAGAGAACATCGAAGATTCAGAAGATCAAGAAGTCCGATTAATGAAAAGGCGCAAAGTTGCAAATCTGGAGAACTGGGATAAAAACAAGACAAAACAGTCAAGAATGTTAGAAAGGGAATATACTGGTTATAGAAGGCTACAAAACATTGTGAAACATGATATTCTACGCCCTGAACGTAAAATGAAACGCTTTTGACAAAAAACAGTATCAGAAAACTTAAGAAAAGAAATATTTTTAAAATTTTGGGAAATGTCCTGGGAACAAAAATGGATGTTCTTCTCTCATATGGGTACATACAAGGAGAAAAAAAATGTTATGTAGATGGACCTTCCAGGCGAAGTGGTACCTACGAATACTTTCTGACAGTAAAAGGCGATAAATTACAAGTCTGCAAATTGATGTTTCTTAACACACTAGGAGTAGGAGAAAAGATGGTACAAAACTGGGTAAGTGCGGCACGAAAAGATGGATTTCTAGAAAGTTGTGACATGATGCAAACAAGGATCAAAGAAAAAAGAGAGTCTACACCAAAAGCAAAAGAGGACATTTTGCGAGTACAGAATTTACGAGAGTTTCTGAACAGGCTGCCTAAAATAGAGAGCCACTATTGCCGCAAGTCTACTGGAAAGTTATACCTAGAACATAATTTCAAATCGAAAACTGAAGTATATAATCTTTATAAAGAGCAATGTAAGGACAGGGAGGTACCATTATCAAATTGTAAATTCTCTACAGAATTTGACGAAATGAATTTATCATTGTTTAAACTACGCAAGGACCAATGTGATATATGTTCATCTTACAAGATGAAACAGGTTACAGATGAACAATACGCATCCCACATTAGAGCAAAAGACCTAGCGCGCGTCGAAAAAGAAACCGATAAAACCAGAGCCATCCATAAAGAAATTTACTGTTTTGTCGTTGATATGCAGGCAGTCAAATTGTGTCCAGTGTTACAGGCTAGTTCTTTGTACTATAAAACAAAGCTACAAGTACATAACTTTACAGTATATAACTTGGAAAACTATCGCAGCATGAATTTCGTTTGGAATGAGACTGACGCAGACCTTGATTCATCTGTATTCACTACGTGTTTAATAAAACATCTAGAACAATATTTGACCTTTAAAAAGAAAAATGTTATAATATTTTCGGATGGCTCTGGTTATCAGAATAGGAATGTCGTCCTTGCGAACGGTTTATCGGTTTTAGCTTCCAAGTGTGAAGTCGAGATGGAGCAAAAATTTCTAGAAAGAGGCTACACTCAGATGGAGTGTGACTTTTTCCCACAGTCTAATTGAACGAAGACTAAAAAATCGGCAAATATTCTTACCCTCAGACTATATTTCGGTAATATCAGAAGCCAGGAAGAATCATGCACCTTTGGAAGTATCCTATCTCACCCACACTTTTTTTCTAAACTACAATGACTAAAAACTTTCGCTACAGCTCAATTCGTCCAGGTAAATCAAAAGGAGATTTAAAGGTAACAGATCTTAGAGGCTTAAAATACCTACCAAATGGGGATATATTATACAAAGTGGCCCATGATCAAAAATATGAACTCCTTCCTTAGAGAAAGAACACCGTCAATCACGATTTGGTTTACGATCAACTTTATTCAAATTGATTAAAAATAACCACAAAGAAATGGAAGGACCTTCAAGATCTAAAGTCTGTATTACCTGCAGTTGTGCACTACTTCTATGATACGTTGCCTCACGAAGACTTAATCACCAAAGACAACAACAAAAATCCAAAAAAGAAAGACAAGATTTAAACTTATTATTTAGTTATTTTATTTTAATTATTCCTAAAAATGTTAACTGTAACGTTGTTTAAATGGTATTCGCTTAGTTTGCTACATTTTATTTAAAGTAAACACACATTTGTATCTGTTTTTATTTGAAATTAATAAAAATAAAAAAATAAGGATTATGGTTTAAAATGACGTAAACCACACTTTTATGAGAACAACTTGAGTTATAATAACTTACTACATTTTCTAAGAGGTCGATATACTCGTAAGTCGCCATGACGTTGGTTACAATATGTCGTATCCCTTAGTACCCTGATCAAAATTAAACAAATTTATATTTTTACAATAAACTCACTTAGTAGCCATTACATAATTATTTATTTAAGAAAACATTACACAAGCAACATTTTGCTTGTGTAATGTTTATAATCTTTATAATTATGCTATACAGTTTTTTGTGCCTCTTGTAAAATTTTTTAAAATTGGGTTACGACCTATCAGCATTAGGGTATCGATATATATATATATATATATATATATATATATATATATATATATATATATATATATATATATATATATATATATATATCTTTTCAAATAAAATTATTGATATTTATTTATTGCCTTTTTATACCTTTTAAATTATAGAACAAAAGCCTGTTTTTGTTCTGTAAAATCCCAATACTGTTCGTATATTAGGAGTATTGTCTACCGAACAAACGACTTGAAGTAGCTCGAAAGAACACAAAATCCCCAGTTCTAACTCACAGTTTATTCAGTTTGCTATTCGGCTCTGTCCACTTGTGTTTACGTTTTGTGTGTGTATGTGCATGTGTGTATTTAAAACTATTTGCAAATGTGGTGACCGTACAGCATCATGGACAATGGAGAGAGCCTTTAATTGTACGGCTCGATGAATCGCATTTGAACTCGACCACATTTTCCACGATTTGGAGTCCGTCAGAAACAGAATGCGGCATAGGGCGTTGTTGTTAGTTGACCTAGACTTTTTCTCTTTGCATAAAATCAAATATATGGTTAGATGAAAAATGGTTTAACGGGTGCGATGATTCCTGTTGATACTGCGTTTTTTTGACAGCTCACTATTACCTAAATTTTCTGAAGGGCCACTATATAGTTAAGCACCGTAATACTTCCATTGTCGAATATCTAGTTCTGATTATTTGTTATATAAACTAAAATGTTTTTTATGCCTGTATAATAGTCATACAGTTTTACTCCCTAAGAGTTATATGGTTTCAAATAATATTTCGTGAATCGTATTTAAAACTAGAAAATAATTTTGTACACGAATTCAAGAAAAATTACAGTAGAGAGATTAAAAAACGAACTACATAAGCAGAGTAGTATCATCATTAGTTGGCACTACAGCAATTAGTGAGCCCTAGCTTGCCTCAAAACATTCTTCCATCCTTCTCTGTGAGTGTCTCTCTTCTCGATCTCCTTGTTCCAATCTCCCTTAAATTGTCCTGCACATCGTCCAGATATCTAAGTTTTGGTCGCCCCTTTCTTCGTTTTTTTTTTTCGACTAGACTATTTAGCCTGGATATTCTAGCAGGATCACTTTTATCCATCCGCATAATGTGGCCCACCCATCTTGGCAGGTTTATTTTGATGCGTTTCACGATATCTGCATCCCGAAAAAGTAATGTTTGAAATTATATCGCCTTCTTTACAGACCCTGTTCGTTAACTCCGTCACATATTATCCGTAATACTTTTCTTTCAAAGATTCGTAGTAAGAATAAATCTCCAAATCAAAAATGCGAAGATTTCTTGGTTGACGAAACAAAAATTCAGATTTTTGCTTTAATCTGTGCCTTCTATAAATTGGAAGGAAAAACAGACGATGAAAAAGGTGTAAGAAAGACATGGGGGATCTAAAAGTTTCATTTCACAACATATCTCCTCATCTTAGTAAAAATTCTTGGTGAACTGGCTTCTTATACTCATAAATAGAAAACCAAAATAAAAGAAAAGACAGTTAAGATTTGATTTAATGTATGGTGCCTCTGTATATTCGCTGATACGTATTTTACACAACCAGGATTCACAAAACCAACTGGTACAAAAGCTCTGAAGCTTGATCATAGGTCTTCTTGTTATTAGCTTCTTAAATAGTTTAGCAATTACTGGTAAGAGCTTAATAGGACGATGAGAGATATGTTCATGAGATGGTTTACCAGGTTTATAATTATCATATCAACAATTTTTCATTGAGTTGGTACAATTTTGAGCCTTAGTAAGGCATTAAAGAGTTATGTTATCATAAGTATTTCTTTTTCTGGTAACTATTTTAAGATAGTTCCTGTTATAAGTTCATAACCTGGAGTTTTTTTGGTTTTTGTTCTATATTTAATGACACTTTTTACTTCTCTTTTTGTAAATGGTTTAATCTGGTTACCAGGCTATTCGATTGTTGCTAGACTTTAGTTAATAGCTTTATCTTCTTTAGCACTCGCAGAAAGTAGAAGTTGAAAAACTTTTTAAGATATTTTTCAAATGTATCTGCTTTCCTTGATCTGTTCTTGTCCAGGAGCCACCTAAATTTCTTAATACTGGGATGTGTTTGCTGGCTTGTTTTAATTTCCTGGTAGCTTTTTAAAGTGAATAATCGCTAGCTGCTGTTGGTGTTAAATTTAGGAGATGATTTTCAACGTAGGAGATTTTGTGCTGTACTATTGTATATTTTAGCCGATCTTACGTAGTTTATTTCATCTTGGTGCTGCCTAGTGATTTACCATATCTTTCTTAGTCGCCTCTTTTCTTTAATTTGGTTTCTTATATTAATGGAACGGTTTCTTTTATTCTGTATAGCTTTAAATTCTGTAAAAGCATTTCAGACAGCTTCTTGGAGAAGTGTACTGCTAGTTTACGTTTATCTTTTGAGTTTAGGGCTATATTAAGGTTTATTTTTTATGTATTTCATCCCTATACAGATTCCAGTCGCTCTTCTGATTGTGCAGTTTTTCTGGACGTTCCTTCTCAACAAATTTTGAATTTAGCATTGCTATTACTGACGTATGGCCTGAAGCAATTTCCTTTTTTGATTCCTTCCAAGATTTCTATGACCGTTGTATAACTAATATATGAAATTGTCAGCATCCTTTGGTAACACCAGAATTAAATGCTTTTACTTTTTTCTATTATCTTTGTTCGTGCGTGCAAATACATGTTGCGTATTTAATTGTGCTAATAATAGCAAAAATAGTGAGTGTAGTTTTTATAGTTTTCCAAAGATTACATAATAAATTACAGAAAAGAAAAAGATGGATTCGTGCTATTAATATGAAAAAGTAAATATCACATAATTTCATTTTTATGCAATTGAAATAGGAAAAATTTAAATAATTTACCTTAAATGATATTTCATAAGGCTTCAAGCTAACTGCAGCCTGCCTGATGACTTTAGCTTTTATATCATAACTTTTACTATTACTGTTTTTAATTATATGCTCTTTCACGTGAAAAACTTGATTTGCCAGTACTAGATTTTTTCCTTTCTTTTCTGTTTGGGGTTGAAAAATAAAGTTGATGAATTTTTAGAAACCCAGTTTTTAATACTAAATTTATTTTGTACATAAACTGAAAAAATATAATTAAAAAACTAATTATTAATACTTGTCAATTTCGTATCTATTTAACATATGTTTAACTTCAAATTGGGAGGTCCAAAACTGTCAGATTAATGCGGTAGATGTCGCGTCAGTGACGCACCGAGCGAATACGTTTCAAGACCTTACAGTACTATAGAAAATAACTAGTATAATAAGTACTCGAGTTTCGTTTACCTCTATTATTTTAAGACATAGATATTTTATATATCTAAGACTTATGGCTCTTCTTGCGGCAACGGTAGTTTTTGAACTTCTTTGAGTTTAGTTTTATATCGAGTGTATTTTAACCATCTGCGAATATGACTATGGCATATTTACCTCTGTAAATATTAATGTATTTATTGCTTATTTTTATAACTGCCCTATTTTTCATAGTTTTCTTGAATATTTGCTCCAAATATGGATTCAACAGTAAGGGAGATATAACGCAACGCTGCAGTACTTCTCTTTCAATTGTAATGAAATTAGTTATCTTATTCCCTACTTTTATTTTTTATTACTTGTTGAGATAATTGTTAAGTTTTCTTTATTGATTTATTATACTTTTAGTTTATTAATGCATGACCTTTATTATCTAATTAAAAGCATTCCAATAATAATTTATGAAGCACACGTAAAAAGCAATAACGTATATTGCGTTATGTAGCACTCGTCCAAATAGTTATTACTATTAACTTATTAGACTCTTCTTCTTCTTCTTCTTCTGTTTCTTCTTCTTCTTCTTTTGTTTCTTCTTCAACTTCTTCTTCTTATTGTGTAGACATGACTGTCTGTTTTTAAATGTGCCTTCGGTAAGTTATCATTCCATCGTTTTCGTGGTCTACCCACGTCTTTCATTTCTTTCTCGATATTTTTAGTTCTCCATATCGTTTAATTCAGGCAACTTGTGGCTCTGTTTGCTCTATTCTCTTATCTTCTACTTTTATTTCGAGCTTTCCCTAGCTAGATAGTGTGATGTCTAGATCTTTAAACTCCATCACTTGTTCTATTACCTGACCCTCCAGTACTAATGTAAATCTTAGATTTGCTATTCTAACCATGCATTTTGTCATTTTTTCTATTTCATTTGAAATTAATTTCATCCATGATCATGTTGAACAATAGAGGACTCAAGCAATTCCCCTACAGTATTTCATTGTCATCTTTAATTGAGTGGGTTAGTTCATCTTCTACTTTTAGAAGTAGGAGTCTACATTCAGAATTATGTTTGTATTTTTTGATAAGATAGCTTGAGGCCTTTATTTTGAATATGAAGAATTTGAAATTCGTCATTAAAAATGATTATAATCTAAAAGATAAAGTGCGTACATCGAAACTTTTTTATTATTATTAAAAGCCCTTTTATGTTCTGCTATACGTTTGATAAAAGTTCTATCAGTTTGACTGATGTAAATTTTTGGGCAGCCGCCACATTTAGGTTTGTATACACCTAAGTAAGTACTTTTTCTTTTGGTTTTTGTTGTTCTTAATATATTTGTTAAGTTGTTGTTTATTCTAAACGCTGGTGTTATTCGTTTCTTTTTTTATGTGTTTGGCTATTTTTGTTAATATCTTATCTGTACAATATGTAATCGAGCAGTAGGTACTGTGGTTTTTCTCTGATGGTGGGAATATTAATTTCTATAGATACTGAAGAAAACCGGAAATTTTAAGCTCAGCATGAACTTGATCGGTGCAGACGGGCGTATAAGCCTGCTACTTACTTCTGCTACCCTGTCTGCACAAATTTCAGTGTCATCAGCGTAGCTTATTTTGTTCAACTTTTCCCGATTTATAAGTATTTCCTCGTATATATTACTTAGCACTGGGTTTATAATCTGCTTTAAATGTATATATATATATATATATATATATATATATAGTTATAACAGTGGTTATAGTATATATTCCTGTTGCACACTTCTTTATATCTTTATGTCGTATGTTAAATGATCCTCACCTCTGAAAATAACTAATATATGGTATTAGTCTTGTGTGTTTGCTTTTTACCAGTATCTGAGTATCTGATCAAATTTGCACCCAAAAAGCAAATCAAACTATCTCACCCTAAGTTAATATAAGTCCTACAATGTTATGAATACCTAAACAGTAGATCATTTTAAATTTCAAACGTCCATAGGCACGTCTACGGAGCTCTTGTTGCTTTAGTGGATTATTTCTATCAAGGACATATTCGACATAACCTTTTATATAACTGACAATTAGTTAATAGAATTGACAATAGGATTTACTGAAAATTCATTTTTCGACCACCTATTAGATAGATCGTTACCTTAAAACACTTTGTATATGATCATTAACGACACTATCTTGCTTATCTCTAACTACTAAACCAGATCATTTGCTGTTAAAAAGCTTAAAATTAAAATATCTGACCAACATACACATAATATGGTCACATTTTTGAATTCACCTAAAATTTCGGTATTTTAAAAGGGATGTAAGAAAGGGTAATATGGGAGGCACTGGGGAAAACAAATATAAATATAGAATTGATTGAAGCAGTAAAAACGTTGATCATCAGCGACACTCATCAGCGACATCAACGACAGCTGAGTATGATCATCAACGACACTATCTTGCTTATCTCTAACTATTAAACCAGATCATTTGCTGTTAAAAAGCTTAAAATTCAAATATCTGACCAACATACACATAATATGGTCACATTTTTGAATTCACCTAAAATTTCGGTATTTTAAAAGGGATGTAAGAAAGGGAAATATGGGAGGCACTGGGGAAAACAAATATAAATATAGAATTGATTGAAGCAGTAAAAACGTTGTACTACCAACAAACAACAAGAATTAAAACAGGAAATCTGATAACACCGGGATTCAAAGTAAAGGACTAAGACAAGGATGCTGTATATCCCCAACATTATTCAAAATATACCTCGAAGCAGCACTCAACAAATGGAAGAAAAAATGTACGAATATGGGCATACCACTAATAGACTTAACTTTGTACACTCTGTGCTTTGCGGATGACCAGGTCATCATCGCACAGGACTCTGAAGACCTTAGTTACATGATGCGAAAACTATTAGAAGAGTTTACAGAGTGGGGTTTGGAAGTGAATATGGAAAAAACTGAGTACATGAATATCGGAGGAGATCAACATAACCTTCTCGTAGAGGAAAATCAAGAGATCAAACTATGTGATAACTACAAATACCTAGGAGTAAAGACCACTCAAGACGGAAAATTGGATGCAGCCATTAAGGAACGAAATACACAGGGAAGGAAAGGCATAGCCTTACTAAACAGCGTACTGTGGGATAAAAACATCTCTAAAGACAATAAAAGAAGAATATACAACACCATAATAAAAAGTATCACAACATATGGATGCGAAGTGTGGCCCCTAAAAGACAGATCAGAGAAAATGCTTAGAGCAACAGAAATGGACTTCTGGCGCCGCTCGGCGGGAATCTCCAGACGCGACAGAATAACAAACGAGAGAGTCCGAGAAATCATGGGGGTTACACATAATATTGTTGATGACATCAAAACGACACAACTCAGATGGTACGGACACGTAAGGAGAATGCCGGAGAATAGAATACCAAGACAAATTCTTGAATGGCAACCAAGAGGTAGGCGAAGACCAGGAAGGCCTAGAAGAAGTTGGAGAGAAGGAGTTGATAAAGAAATCAGAGAAAGAGAACTGGAGGACGATCTATGGAACGATAGAATGAGATGGAGATTGGAAATCGGAAGACGTCGAAGAACATTGTAAACCGAAATTATATATATATATATATATATATATATATATATATATATATATATATATATATATATATATATGTAAGAAAGGGTTTCTGTAATTTTTTAATAAAGTACAATTTAACGCAGTTAAACTATATTAGTTATACTATATTATGCAGTAAGAGGAGTAAATAGTAAAATAAATTAAGTATAGACCAATATTACGTAAACAATATTTACACTCTCAACTTAAGTACTACAGTTTAAAATAAATATCACACAAATTTTGACACATGAGAAAACCTGATTTCTATTAATAAAATATTCTGATATTAAATCTTGAAAAAACATCGCACAGCCTGTGTTATATAAAAACTAAAAAAAAAACTATATGTAATTAAATAGAAACGTGCAGATTTCACAAAAAAACTGTCGGTATACAATGCTGACGCGACAACAACAACCATCACTAATGACTCAGAGGATATACGTCGTCCATCAAACGCGTTACTGCAGATCACCATTTTTAGAAAGAGATAAATGGCAACTGTGACGGGACCCGCGGCGTTAATCAACAGGGCTTCATCCACGACACGAAAATGTTTCTCTATTATGCGTGTACGAAATCAGTGTTGCCATTACTTTGATCAACCCTGATGACGCACACAGTCCTATTTTACAGACCGAGCAATCAACACGCAAAAAAAATAAAATTTAGAAATAAAAAACAACACTGGCTTTGGTACAAAAACGTTAAACGAATAAATAACATTGAGATAAAAGCACAATGTAGGTAATACAAAATAATCCTTACGCAGATAACGTCCCTTTATGATATTATAATATAATATTATGATTATTCCAGAGCTGTTTATACGGGTAATCTCAATTGTTTAAAATTTTCGCTGAGATTAAACTACAAATTAAAAACATTTGATTATTGACATTTTACCTTTCGCAGCGGAAAGAGTTTTTAAAATTTAATTAAAATAATTTCCTTTTTTTTTAACAAGGATTATGTAATACTAGTTCATTATTGTGTTTTATTGCTTAGTTTTAACTACATAATAGAATAATTCTTCATGCCCATGTGGGGCCAGCATTAGGATACAAGGAGAAATTTCTCGATAATTTGAGATAAAAGATGGACTCAGACAAGGGGATGTCCTGGCTTGCCTCCTATTTATCACTGACTTGGAAAAAGCAGTCCGAGACACACGAATTAGAGACGGTGGTATTATTTACACTAGATCGATACAAATCTTAGCATAAGTTGAGCAATATTTTCTTGAATTAGAAACGGCGGCGAAACAGGTCGGTCTAGTCATGAACGAAGACAAAACCAAGTACATGTTGGTTACTAAGGATCCTATAGCAAATAAGAAACGGGAAATAGCATTTGGCAGTCATATCTTTAAACGTGCTGACAGCTTCAGATACCTTAGCTCGCTAGTAACTACTACCAATAAAATAAGAAAGAAGATGAATAAACCTTACAAATAGGGCACACTATGGAGTCGAAAAACAATTCTACTTAAAAAAATCCAAAGAAAAACTAAAATTATTATGAACAAAACACTGCTGAGCCCGGTCCTCACATACGGGGCGGAAACATGGACTCTAACGCAGAAGGATGAAAGACTTTTGGGAATATTCGAGCGTAAGATACTCCCCAAAATATTTGGAGCTATAAACGATCAATGGCAGTGGTTCAAAAGATTTAATTTGGAATTATACCTTTAACTCTTTAATGAACCAGATGTCGTAACGTTCATTAAAGCATAGCTCCTTAGATGGGCCGGACACATAATACGAATGCCTGACAACATGAATGCTAAAAAGCTAACGACAGGAACATCTATAGGAAGAAGAAGCAGAGGCCGACCGCGAATAAGGTGGTTAGATGGAGTTGAGAATGACTTAGTCTAAGCACATAGTGAAGCGACGAGGAGAGCGACGATAAGAGCTGCTAGGAAAGCGGCAAGATCATCGCGCTTATATAAAAGAGTCGTCATCTCATAGGGAAGCGGCTAGTAGCGAGCTAAAAAATAATTATGGAGTCATTTCTTACGGAGAATTCATCTTTAAAAATTTGGTTTTTATTGAAAAATAAAAAGAAACAAAAAAAAGTTTTAGCATCCATCACATTAATATAAGTAGGCATTTACACAGTGAATTTTACCACTTATATAAGGAATTAAGAGAGCATCCAGATAAATTCCAAGCATATTTTTGGATGAAAATTACAACTTTTGATTACATACTGGAAAAAATTCAGCATAGGTTGATTCAAAAGTGGACAAATTTTATTCGCAATCCCATCGACTCCACAGAACGTTTGGTTATAACTTTAAGGCAAGTACATTTTTTTATTCTTTTAATATTTTATGTAGTTTAAATACAGAAAAAAATTAAGTGCTTCTAGTATATTGTTTTTAAATTTTTATAGCATATTATTAATTTGGAGTATCCTGATATAAATCGTCATTAAAATTACTAAAATAATACCCAACCGATGAAGGATTGGAGAACGTTTGATTGAAGGTTGAAAGTTGTGTTGATGCTGGAGAATTATTAATTTGAAGTTTTTCGGTAATATGCTGACTTCCAGAAGCTGTTTGATAGTTTGTTTCTCGATTTGGCTATTCATGAGCGTATACATAATTATAGACAAGTTCTTAAATTTTGATTCTTAGAAGCATTTTCCTTTGCGGAGTAAGTGTACGTATATGTGGCAAAATACTTTTAAAAAAACTTTCATCTTCATCTACTGTTTTGTTCTGCTGCTGTTTTAAAATTTTCAGTTTATTTTCTTTTATTTCAACTAAAGCGTTACCTATATCCAAATCAGTGTGACGTTTTCGTTTTAAAGTCTTAAAAGTGGAAGGAGTAGGAGTTAAATCTGTATTTTCATGTTGCCGGTGTAACATATTATTTTGAATTTCTATACTTTGTTCTAAGTACTGAAGAGAGGCGAAAGTTCAAAGATCAAGACATGTCATTATACAAAAGAATTAATAAAAAGATCAAAAAAGCTATTAGAATAGCTAAGGATACACATCTAAGAAAACAGTGTGAGGAAATACAGCAATTGCATCATAAACACGATTAATTTAATATGCATAAAAAAGTTAAAGAAGCCGCAGGCTTATACAAACCTAGAAGAGTTGGGTGTTTGGCAGATAACCAAGGCAAACTACTGTTAACTGTGGAAGACAAACTAGACACTTGGAAGAATTATGTGAAAGTAACTTTTGCAGATGAAAGACAGAATACCATTGAAGACACTGAGTGCCAAACAGGACCTCCGATTACCATTGAAGAAGTCACGTCAGCTATTAACAGAACTAAAGATGGTAAAGAGGTAGGGCCTGACGAGTTTTGTGCAGAATTCCTAAAACTTATGGATGAACAGAGAATAAAATGGATAACAATTGTATTCAACAACATATACGTAACTGGAAAAATACCCCAAAGCTGGTTAAAGTCGACCTTCGTGACCATACCAAAAAAGTAAATGCCAAGACATGCGAAGACTACAGAACAATTAGCCTAATGAGCCACTTACTTAAAACGTTCTTGAAATTGATAAACGGCAGAATATATAAAAAATTCGAAGAACAAGTATCATGGACGCAGTTTGAATTCCGCGATTCCTTAGGCACCCAAGAGGCTCTATTCGCTGTCCAAGTGCTTATGTAAAGATGCAGGGATGTTAACTGTGATGTGTATCACAGGGATGTTAACTTGTTTTATCGACTACAAAAAGGCATTTGATAGAGTAAAGCATGATAAACTTATAAACATCTTGAAAGAAGTGGGGTTAGATGATAGGGACTTAAGAATCATCTATAATTTATATTACAACCAAACAGCCAATATTAAAGTGGATGACCAATTGACAGAGGCAGTCTCCATAGATAGAGGAGTGAGGCAAGGATGCATTCTGTCCCCGGTGTTATTTAATATATACTCTCAATATATCTTCGAGCAAGCGCTAGGCGAACTACAAGAAATCGTATTAGTCAACGGAATACGTCTAAACAACATTAGATATGCCGACGACGCAGTAGTTTTTGCAGATAGTCTGGACGGTTTGCAAAGAATAATGTCGCGTATATTAGATATAAGTAGAGAACACGGACTTGATCTAAATACGAAGAAGCGCGAAATATTAAATACACAGCTTTTGGTTAACCAACATCCAATTGACAGAGTGGACAGTTACACATACCTTGGTACCAACATTAACAGCCGATGGGATCACTCCAGTGAAATACAACGCATAGGAAATGCGAGATCGGCGTTCATAATGATAAAGTCTCTTTTCAGAAGTCACGATTTACCACTTGCTACTACAATCTCTCTCATTAGACGGTATGTATTTTCTACGTTATTATACGAAGTAGAGGCCTGGACACTTTCCGAAGCTTTTTTAAGAAAACTCGAGGCATTCGAGATGTGGTGTTACAGACGTATTTTAAGAATTCCATGGGTGGATCGTGTGACTAATGTTGAGGTCCTACGTAGAATAGGCAAGGAATGCAAGATTATTAACACCATCAAAGAGTGCAAACTAGAATATCTTGGCCATGTTATGAGGAATGGACAGAGATACGGCTTGTTGCAACTCATTCTTCAGGGCAAGGTATTTGAAAAGAGAGGACCAGGGAGAAAAAGAATATCTTGCCTTCAAAATCTGAGAAAGTGGTTTAATACATCGACAGCCGGACTATTCAGAATAGCAGCAAGCAAAGTTAGGATAGCCTTGTTGATCGCCAACATCCAGAACGGATAGGCATCGTAAGAAGAAGATACTTTGTTCTGTAGAAACGCTATCTGCAATCAAGTTATTTTCCTTTAAATCTTAGGATCTACAATCATTCGAGAAGAATATGAACAGCTAAATGAGCTTAAGTATAGTAATTAAAAGTTAATGAAGTAATACCTAATACTAAGTTCGAATTTTATACATTAAATATAAATTAATACAGCCTGTCATTTTTACTGTTACCCCGTCTTGTTATTTTTTATCATATATTCATTAAATGAAACATTTTACCTCAGTATATTTTCATAACCCAAAAATAATTTTTATTTTAAAATGTCGATGTTAGTTACAGTATTCTCTAATACTTAACTTTTATATTTGACTATAAAACGTTTGTCTCGCTTTAAGAATTCGTCATTTTAGAAACCTTCCTTTTAAACAATGCTACCTACCTGCCTTTATAAATGTCATATCCGTGCCACTGTGGACATTGTGTTTCAGTTGCATTGGATAATTGTAACTCTAAAAACGTGAAGGATGGCTTTACCTGATAGATTTAAATTCTATTGTGAACAAAGAACAATGTCGCTTTTGTACTTTTAATCGGGAAGGCGATGTAGAAGTTCTGTCAAAAACGATAAAAAAAAAGACATTTTTATTTAATGATTCGTGCTTGTTGGTTATACAAGGGAAAATTTTTGTATTTCATGAAATTAAAAGTTTGGCACAAGAACCCAGTCATTTAAAAAAAAAACTTTACTCCAATATCACAAATCAGAGGCATCAGCCAATGTAATCCGAAAGTTATTTTTAAAGGAACTGCAGACTTGCGGGAAAAGTTTTTGCATTTATAAAGATGCCTCCAAATCTGCAAGCGGCGTAGGAGCAGCATTTATCACTCCACATTTCTCTTCCCAATTTAAATTAATGTCAGTCACTTTTAGATACACAGCAGAATTATATGCAATGTTACAAGCCGTCATGCATATTAAAAGTACAAACCATTCTTCTTCCGTCATTATTAAAGATTCTCTTAACTCGTTAACAACAATTGGTCAACTATACACTAAGAACCCTATAGCATTACTTGTCAAGAAAGAACTTGCTGCTTTAGAAGAATCTGGTTCCGAAGTCAAATTTATGTGGGTTCCATCTCACATTGGAATACAAGGTAATGAAAAAGCAAACCTTCAAGCAAGAGAAGCTACCAATAACGACCATGCTATAATAGTGTCAAAGACTATCTTCAGTGACATAAAGCTTAGTAGTTCGTCAAAGAAAAAGTGATCAGTGCGTGGCCAAATCAGTGGGACCTATCGGTATCTAAATTAAAAGAAATTAAATCGACAGTGAAACCATGACGCCTAGAAAACCTAAAAAGAGCTCACCAAGTCAAAATTAGTCGACTTCAATTAGGTCATACCAATATTACTCATAAGTATCTAATGACTAAGGAAGACATTCCAGTGTGTAAATATTGTCAAGTCAACATTACTGTTAAACACCTCCTAAAACAATATGAAAAATATACAGTAAACAGACAAAACAACAATATTTCCAGTGATTTAAAAACAGTATTAGGTGAACATTTAACTACCAAAAACTAAATTAGATTTCTTAAAGATACGTCTTTATGGAATTTAATATAATGTAACAACTAATGTCGCTAATGACCAAGATGGTTAAAGCGGACAACAAACCAGATACAAAACTTCAAGATTTCTACAGATTTATTAATATCTGCCTTTAATATTGCTGTAGGAATCTCATTCAGTCCAGCTGGTTCCATCGATCGTCAACAGAGGCCGATTTTATATGTTTACAAGAGACAAACTTTAAATATGCCAAGATTGGATAACTTAAAAATTACGAAGTTTATTATTGCCTAAGAAAGGACTACCTGAGAGCTAGTAGCAGCACCTTAATTATTGTTTCCAGAGATCTGTTTTCTACTCATCACATACTCACTACTAGCATTGAAGCAATTGCAGTCTTCATCTGGTGTCCCAGCAAAATTACGGTATGTAGCAGTTACGTTCCAATCGAATAAAATCTTCTTGAAGAGGAATTGTTTTATCTAATCCATTAACAGACTATTTCTTATCTTCTTGTAGGATACTTTAATGCATTTAGGTGGAGTTCAGATAAAACATTAAAAATTATTGAAAACGTATTCAATTGTTCTAGCACTTGCCTATTAAACACCGGCTCAAGTGCATACTTCAACGTATCTTCTGAAACATTTTCCATAATTGATCTGAACCTTTCTGACTCAAAATCTCTACTAAACTGGTATGGCCTTGATCGTCCCTTTAATAGCAATCATTTTCTTATTATGAGTTCCGTTAGTGAAATTAAATCAAACAGTTATAATGTAGCTAAATCTCTAATCGCCAATGCAGATTGGATTCGCATCTCCTCGTATCTGGAAAAAGAACTTTTACTGTTTTTACTTTATGATGAGGTAGACCCATCTCTGAATCTTGTTATTCATTAAATTTAAAAAACTATAGGTCAAAACAAAATATGTTCTAAAAGAAGACAAGACAATTTTATGGAAAGAATATACTTATTCACTTAAATCCAATATCCCCTCTGTCAAAGTATGGACAAAAATACGACAAATGGAGGGTCGTAAGACAAGTTTAGGTATTTAAAGTATATATTATCAAACCAGTATTATTAATTACATAAAATTATTGGTCTGTTTACTAGTTGACACGTTTTAATAAAAATCTAACAGGTAATATTTAACCCATAGACATAATACAAATAGACTTAGCGCTGTTTGAACTATGTTTTCCAAATCACTAATTAATAATTCTTATACCAGCATGTAAGTAGTATTTTTGGTTATTTACTAATTTATTTTAATTCATTAGATTATCTTATACCATTTTGTTGGTTTTACTTTATCTGCTTTAATCAATTTTTATTCATATTAGTAATCACAGATATATATTATTGGCATAATTGCTGTAATTGTTTTCTTTATAAGACAACACCCTAATGTGGCTTTTTGGAATTTCAGCATTTAATTTCCAGGTACCGTTAGACCTTAAGATGCATAGCAAATTGTAGTATGCGAAACCGTTAGTTGATGGTATAATTCAATTGATTGTTAGTAAGTCTTATTGTATTTCTTTTTACCTATTTGAAATCGACTCACACACGCAACACATTCATGATAGGAATATTTTTCTTTGCACATTCCATTGCAGAATGCATCGATCCATGTGGGTGTGTCCCGTTTCCACGAACTTTTGCTCTATGATTTCAACATTACCCAATACGGTTCATTTTAATTGCGGTTCTGCTCACCGCAAGTATTTGAGAACAGTGTGATATTGGATACATTACTGTTAATGGTGTTGTTTAGATATACGAAGATGCAACTTCCTACTTGCGAACTTCCTTTCTCTCCATTCATCTCCATTCATTGCGAGTGTAGTCTAACTGGTTAACATCTCCACATAGGATTTGTAATACTGCTTGCAGGTCCAAAGTCAGTGAAAGAAAATTATTTTCATTGTTTGTTCTTTCTTTATCCTTTGCTTTTGCATTTTGACAAGACTTGTTTTTGTCTATGTGATCGATATACTTTTCTTTATATTGTTCTTTATTACCTTCTTTTGCATTGTCATATACAGAACAGATTCAACACTGGTCTTTTTTTTGCTTAAAAAAAAACAAGTTGTAATCTCTGCAAAATATTGTTCTGTATGTTATTTCAGAAACCGGCACTCAGTTTTTTTCGTTGCATAGGGCTATAGTGTATTTTTATGTATGAGAGAGTAATAAAACAATAAATTATGTATGCAAATCCCTAAACTGTTGATACGGGTGACTCAATGAAAAACAGATATTTGTCAACAAGTTTACAGAAGTATATAGGAAAACAATTTTAAATTGAGTATGACCACCAGGTATAAAGGTTGGAGCCGAATAGAATACAATAGTTGTGAGGGTTACTAATCCCTAAATAAGGTTGCCAGTGTCGGAGTGATGGAGGTTAACAGGTACTAATGAATTTGCAAGAAATGTAAGATGTTTATTTTATTGGTTATATATAACCAATGAAAGTTTAATAAGTACCTACCTATTTGCAAAATAAAGTTTAATTCTTTAGATAAAATAAAACGTTTTATTTTATCTATTTGCAAAATAAAGTTTAATTCTTTGCCTATTTGCAAAATAAAGTTTAATTCTTTAGATAAAATAAAACGTTTTATTTTATCTGAAATGAGTGCATTTCACGAAGTAAGGGTTTCAACAATCAAACATTTAATTCTTTAATTCCAGGAATCTACGACAGTAATTGACTAGATAATTACCTTCTAAACTTATTCCACAGAAAATGTGATAGTGGGTTTTTCCATTTTGTATATAGGAAGGTCCAAGTGGCGTATTCAAAATTCTTAACAGTTCACTAAAAGTAGGTACTTCAGTTGCAAGGTGCAGTTTATTGTGTATACTAGTGTTATGGAAAATTTGGAAGTGCCGTGTAAACGCCGAAAAATTGGTCCTCTAACAGTTAATGAAAAAACATTAATATTTAATTGTTTTAAATCATTTACAGACAAACGTTTATGTGAAAGTGTTGATAAGACCGTTGAGTTAGTTAGCAGTACACTTGGTGTTGGGAAATCTACGATTTACAGAGTTATTAAAGAAGAGAAATGTGGTAGTTTTCAAATGCCACGTAATGCTCCAGGAAAACCAAAATTTCAAATGGAATATCATTTTAAAGAAGGACTTCGACGGAAAGTGCATGAATTCTTCTTTAGACAAGAATTTCCAACATTGGATAAAGTTCTTGTCTCAGTTCTAGATGATAGGGATTACCCAGAAATGAGTCGAAGTACGTTATGGAAACTTTTAAAAGAAATAGGCTTCCGCTGGAAAAAGAATCCCAGAAAGTCTATTTTATTAGAAAGAAGCGATATTGTCATATGGAGAAGACATTTTCTAAGAACCATAAAGGAAATGAGAAACCAAAAAAGAAAAATATTTTATCTTGATGAAACATGGATCAACGAGGGTCATACACCAAATAAATTTTGGCAGGATGAAACTGCTACAAGTCAAAGGCACGCTTTTGTAAATAACTTATCTACTGGTTTAAACCCACCATCAGGAAAGGGACGCAGGCTGATAATAGTACACATTGGCAGTTCAGACGGTGTTGTTGAAGGTGGTTTATTAACTTTTGAATCAACTCGTACCGGTGACTACCATGAAGACATGAACGCTGATATCTTTCAAGAATGGTTCGAACAAATGATAGATCTTCTTCCTAAGAACTGTGTAATAGTAATGGATAATGCACGTTATCACTCCAGACTTATAGAATGACTGCCCACAACCAAGTGGTTAAAAAAAGACTTGCAGAATTGGCTGAGTTCAAAAAATATTACGTACCATCCCGGATCTATAAGAAAGGAACTTTATTCGTTGTGTGCCCTTCGTAAAGAAAAATTTAAAAAATACGAAATTGATGAAATTGCCAAAAATCGTGGAATGACAGTACTTAGATCCCCACCATATCATTGTGAATTAAACCCGATTGAACTGGTATGGGCACAGATAAAGAGTGAAGTTTCAAGAAAAAATACCACTTTTAAAATTCATGATGTTAAACAGTTGTTTTTGGAGGCCGTAAATAATGTAAAACCTGAAAACTGGAAAAAGGCAGTAAATCACACTATTAAAGAAGAGGAAAAAATGTGGAAGCTGGACAATATTACTGATAAAATGATCGAGCCAGTTATTATAAATCTTGGTTCTGAAAGTTCATCTTCTGAATCTGATTTGGATTTGTAACAAGTAGCTGTAAGTTTTATAGTAATATTTTTATTCATCTATTTAACATACCTTAGACGGTTTTAAAAACTCTTTTTCTGTTTTGTAATTTTTAAAAATTAAAAAAAATGTGAATTTTTTAAAACCCTTTTTAATGTAGGCCAGTCAGTTCTAATATAGTGTGTGATAAAAGAGGTCACTTTTGTTTACATACACATAACACTTTATAACACTGAAATAATTCATTTATTTTTTACAATTATTCAAAGTAATTTTTCAATTAATCTTGAACATGCCCATGGAGTGGTCGGAGGTACCAGTTAAAATTATGCTAATTACTTTCTCGTTCATAAAAATAAACTATAGATATTAGCCATGCATTTTTGCGATATTTAGATTTCTATCTAAAAACTGACGGAAAATATTTTCAAAGAAATAATGTTTTGCATTAGTCTAGTATAATCTTTTTTTATGTTGTGTTTTCTTGACTAATACGCGTCTTTTTGGGGTAAAAAAAATCTGTTTGACAAAATAAATTTTTTTTTTTCGTTTAAAATTCATTTTCCAATAATTACCGCAAAGTACCTGTCGCAGTTCCATTAAAAAATGCTCAGTACATTTATAGATACATTTGTCACAAACGTAAAACATTTTTAGTAATATAGGGTAAACACTCTGAACGACGCCTTTTAGCCACATTTCTTTTCCATTCACTGAGATTACTTGCTTTCCATTTTCATAAACTGTTTACTTCAGCAACCACTGATTTATTAGAAATATGTGTATTAGATAAAGTTGGACAACTTACCTCAATACTATTCGGTAATAATACATTTGATAATAATTGAATTTTTGGAGATAAAGAAGAAAATATTTGATTATCTGGTAATATCGTAGGTTCTGTCACACAATTTGAGTCCTTTTATGACTACACTGGACGTTGTTGGATGTCTGGTATTACATTTTGCAATACAGTGTAACCACGAGAGATATCACCCATTTCATCTTAAAAATCTACATCATCTAGTACTCTTTGAGCAGGAGGTAACCAAGACAGATCCTCGTCGGAGTAGTTAGATCCCAAAATTGCCTCAATCTCTTGTAACTTATTTTTTGATTCCTCATTAAAGCTTTTCTCTGAAATTGTAAAAGAAAAACGAAGTGTAATATTATTATTAACAAGGTTCTGAAACTGTTTTCTTGTGGCATGTTAAATTTAGGATTGTGTTAAGAAAAATGTATTTTTCATTAAACAAACAACTGTGGCTCAATCCCATTTAAAATCATAACCTTACAAAAGTACCAACCTGCTATTTTAAAAACAATATTTTGCTAATTACCGCTCTCTAGATTCCATCTGTCTGGGATAAACAATTTTAGTTGTCGATAATAATTATGGGTTAAACATAATTATTGTCCACAATAATTATAGTTTTAAAGTCAAAACCACGCAGCTCAAAGACGTTGACTTAACAATACCAAGGCGCGAAAGAGACTGAAGACATATGTTGGGTTTTCGTTCTTATGGATTACTAAGTATACGCAACTTAAGCTTAAGTGAGCCATAAGGCAAAACCCAACAAAAGCATATGTTCGGTTTAGCTGTACGACTAGCGGTAAAATTTTTTTCAGTAGTAATATCCCTAGGGCATTGATAACCGACGAGATAATTTCATGACAATCAGCTCAGCCTTCGGCTTCGTGTTATTACCAAGCAACGAGCTTGAGAAATTTATCATGAAATTATGAGGCATTCATCAATGTCCGAGGGATATTCGGCGGATAATTTTTCAGCAAACTTCCATGAATATTCCCCAAATATATTTGTGACTGTAGGTTGTCAGAGGTTGTAGATTTCTGAGAATTTTTTCTTTGATTAGCGCATTTATAATTTGAACATTCTCATTGCCGAAACGTGACATTTTGAAATTTATTTGGATGAAGTTGTCAAACTCGATCGTGTTGTCATAGGGATAGAAAATTGCACTAAATGCAATTATCAGTCTAATGTTCACATGATTGGGTGAAATTGTTCCACATGACCCAAAATAACGAAATTTGAATGGTTGTTAGAACAGTCGAAAAATTATCAGAGTAATCTGTTTAGAATTGCTAGTAAAGAATTTGCAGAGACTGTAGTAGTTGCTGAAAAATTAATTTTATCATAACTTTGCTGACACATTGTGAATCAGTTGTTGGGTTTTGTCAAAAGAAAAAAGAGTACAAATTTGTTATAATTGTACAATTAACTCCATGTTAAATTTTTTGTCGAATGTTGGGTTTTGGCAGTAAGCCGACGATATGGTATCATCGAGTATTTTCGTATGTTAGAACCAAGTGACCGCACTGTAGTGATTTTGCACACTTTTCCATTATCAATAAATGTAATTAACAAAAAATGTTTTAAGACCAGCCTCTGGCAAATTTAATATATGATATATGTAATAAACTTTCGTACCGTGTAGTAACTAACACTTTTGTATGAGTATCTTTAGATTGTTTCGAAATGAGGCTGCAGATGTAGCTGCAAAGGAAGCTTCGACTTTGGATATACCAAACGGCCAGCTCATTGGAACACAACTGTGAATTATTTACATAATATACAATAAATTATACCTTCTTTAGAGCTGCCACCTACGAACAAAAGACACAAAGTTATTCTAAAATTAAGAATCGGACACACTTGGTATAAATGTGGCTTTTTCATAAAATTTACCGATACAACTGCTTGCGATCATTGCAGTAACATCTTACCGTCCAATATTTCCTTAAATAATGTCAACATCTTTCTACCTAAATAAAACAACATCAATTTAAAGATAGTATACAAATGTACTCTAAAACTACTAAATATGCAAGTCTGTTTACATATTTAAGAGACATTCAAGTGCTTTATAAACTCTGAAGTGTAAATATGTATAACAGTCAAATTTGTAGAAGCAACTAATGTGTATTATGGCCAATATAAACTGTATTTGTAATATTCTTATATTGTATTATATTGCTATCGTGTCAATGACCTCGTCGTCAAGACGATTAAAATAAAAAAAATTGTTCCAGTTCCTGTCGATGTAAGATTAGCCATCATATTTTTAAAATTTTTTCTCGTAACATATTTGTTAATAAACTAATTAAATTCAAACTGACTGAAACATCCTTAGATTTCAATTGTGTTCTTAATTATTATGCTATAAGGTGTGTAATAATTCTTTTTACAAATATATCAATTGTAACTCCCGTTATAAGTTAGTCATTACAAGAAAAATCAATGATACTTTGGATACCACTAAAACAAAATTTAAAAATGGGTTACCTTGATCAGAAACTGAGCTTCTTTTTTACATAGTTTCTGTGATTCTGCCAACTAGTATTCAGATTTTTAATGGTAGCAAATAATTTTCAAAACCATTAATCCTAGGCGGATCTTTTTAAATTTTGTTTTCTACATGTCCTTAAAAACTAGCGCATAATCACGCTACAACTACTATCAGAATAAAGCTAAGACATTGTTAAAACTTCTAAATCTTTCCAACCATGAAAAAGTAGGCAGTAAGCCGAGCAATATCGCTATAGCCCGACAAAGGACTTATTTCGTTTAAGAAACAAGCGCATAGTTATCCGACAATTTTAAGACACTTTTCCTTTGAAACGACGCGAAAAGTGGGTCACGTTTATGAATAGTCACTGTGTCGTAGCCAAGAGTAAGAGCTGAAAGGGAGTTATAAGTGCAAAATATATCAATGTTACTTTATTATGTTGCGGCAAGTAATTTTAGAGGACATGTTATATTTAATATATACATTAAAATGACTTTAACAACTGTTATTGCTGTTAGTAATATGTTAAGAATTTTAAGTTCATGGAGTGCAGTAAGATTTTTTGATTTAAAAAGCCACAATGACATATTTAAACGTAAAGAGATCACTTATAATTGTTCTGACGCTATAAGACCTTCTATATGTAAATAACGAAACACGTCGGTCGCAAGACTAGGGTGAAAGACTTCACAAGATTTTTTGTCGATTTGAGGATACAGGGCTTTAGACTATAAGTACCAATAGTTAATAGTGCATTTAAAGGTTGTATGGACTGACCTCTTCAACGGTAGAAAAAATCATGTCAATAAATATAAACCTAATTCCCTTCAGATAGATTATATTAAGAATTCAAAGGTAAAAATTATCATTGGGATGAAAAGTCTTCTAATCATATTTTGGCAACTTTTACTTTACTTAATCAGTAGACCCATTTGTACCTTTCGGTGTTGGGCCGTTTAAAATACAATTCATTACATTTCAATATTTGACAGTCTTCTGAGGTGTCCTAGCTCTTAACGAACTTTCTCCATTCCTTCCTATTGGATGCCATCTGTGTTGCTTCCTGCCAAGTCTTACCCTTACTCTGCAGTATCTGCGAGATGTCACTATTCCATTCTTTAATGGGTCTTCCTCTTCTGTTCTTCCCTATTGGTTTGGCGTCCCACACTCTTTTAACTTGTCTATTATTGTCCATCCGGGTTAGATGTCCGAACCATGCCAATTTTTTCTCTTTGATTGACTCGAGTATTGGTTTGATTTTGAGTCTTTCTCTTATTTCTTCATTTCTGATTCTATCAGTTCTTTTTACTCCTATCGTTCTTCTGAGGTATTTCATCTCTGCTGCCTGAATTCTGCTCTGATGTCTTTTGTTTAATATCCAATTTTCTGCTCCATATGTCACTGTAGGTCTATATATTGTTTTGTATATTGTCATCTTGGTCTTTGTTGATATTTCTTTGTTATTAAGGAATCCTCTATTTAGTGCTTGGAATAGTTTTCCTGTGTTTTCCAATCTGTTGTTAAGATCATCCTCGATGTCTCCTTTGTTGTTGATTACTGTTCCTAAGTATTTGTATGAATTTGTCTGTATTATTTTTTGTTGGTCTATCATTACTTCTATTTGATCTTCCGTCCCTTGTTTCCTTGATATTTTCATTATTTGAGTCTTCTCTTTGTTTACGTTTAAGTTGTATTTGCTTGCTTCTAGGTTCCATTTCTCTAAGTTGTATTTCAGTTTTTCTGCAGTTTCCGCAATTAATACTATGTCGTCTGCAAATATACACATCTCAGCATTTATCATTTGCATTCTGTTCCAACCGATGCAGTATTTCTTGAATGTTTTTTTACATTCTTTCACTATCTCATCTATTACATTTATGAATAGTACTGGGCTGAGGCTTCCCCCTTGTCTAACTCCTTGGGTTGTTTCGAATGGTTCTGACTGTATATTTAACATTCTTACTGTATTTGTTGTTTTCATGTATATACTCTTTGTTGCTTCTATCAGTTCTTTACTTACTTGTTTCTTCTTTAGGCTTTCCCATATATCTTTTCTTTTGACTGAGTCGAATGCTTTTTCCATGTCTATAAAGCTCAGATATATTTCTTTATTTTTCTTTAAGGCTTTTTCTATTACTTGTTGCATGGTGAATATATGGTCTTGTGTGTTGTGTCCTTTCCTGAATCCACTTTGTACATCCTCTAATTTATGTTCTATTTCTTTTCTAATTTTCCTTTCTATCAATTTCTATCAAATAGATTTTGGCAACAATTTCATAAAATGTTGATTTTCTGAAAATGAGCTACACGAGATGAAAAGAGTATATAATATAAGAAAAGTAAAATCTACTACTTGTTAAAAGGAGACACAGATATAAAAGTGTCACTATATTTGGCGAAAAAATAGTAAAATCAGTAGCGGGCTTCCTTATAAAATCTGGAGAGATAACCAGAATGGTAGTAAATTTTAACGCAAAATTGGTAAAATAGAATCTTCCAATAGAACAGTGGGACCCACATATGCGAAGATCAAGCCAGTCACACTCCGTAATGGAGTGGTACCTATCTGACCTGACGAGCTACAACCAACCACCTCTCCCCGTCACAGAACATAACTAATGAGGAGGCTTTGTACTGAAAGTTCATTTGGATACATTGGGTAATGAGACATTCTCTGGTTTACTTTATATGATTAAGCCACCTAATTTTAGGGATAGCTAGAAGAGCTTTTCTCTCTATGAATGACTGAAGTCAATTTTTACATGACTTTGGACTTGTGGCCCAAAATGTGTGTTCCGGACAGCGAGTCTTCTTTTACTGCATTGACATGTTTTGAGTCTTCTTTGACTACGTTTATTCGACTACTGCATGGTTATCATTTATTCATTGTTTTTCTGGATCTTCACTATTTACAGCTAACTGCTGTCTGGGTTGTCTATGTACTGTCCTTGAGTTTTCATCATAGTCTGTCAACCCTGTTATTAGTCTACTAAGATGGTTCCTGAGATCGTTGAAAATCACCTGTACTTTTTCGTCCATTGTTCTTAGGATTCTCTTTTGTTCTGAGTCCATAAATACGTACCTTAATTGAACGTACTTAGGTATATTCAGAGCCTCTCTGATCATATGGTTCGGAATTATTAGTATTTTGTTTCTATTCGATTTGCAAGTGTATCTCTATGCAGCCGAGGCGTATGTTAATGTTGGTAAAATTATACAGTTTGCCATCCCAATCTTTGTTTTAAATCTCAGTTCACTTTTCCGACCTAATAATGATGAGAGTTGACTTCTAATTATTTTATCTTTTTGAACCGTTTGTTTCACGTGTTCTGTAAAGGTCAGCTTTTTGTCCAAAGTTACGCCTAGATATTTGGCTTGATTTGATCATTCGATTTGCGTACCGAATAGGGATAAAACCCCATTTGGTCCGCCTTTTTTATTTTTGGTACATGACGGCCTGTGTCTTGTCAGGATTAACAGCTATCTTCCACTGTGCACACCAATCTTGTAGTTCGTTAATTGCCCTTTATAGGTGTCGGGCGCATATGGACTTAGCAATATGGTTAGCAAATACGGCGACAACACCGCTTCTGTAGCGCACCGGCCTTTATGGCTCCAGCTTCAGACAGGGTTGGCCCTATCTGACCTCTGAATCTTCTGTCGGCTAGGTATGATGAGAGAATACATGTCGTCGCCTCATTATAACTATATTGGTTAATTTTATACAGCAGGCCTTCGTGACAGACTCTGTCGGTATGATTGTTTACTGACATCTAGAAAGGTGGCTGCTGTATATTTCTTTCCATTAAACCCTTATGTAATAAATGAGTGTTCGGATCTAAATCTAAACTGTGCTTTAGTGAAAAATACGTGAGCTTTCTTCCATCTGCAAGGAAAATGTCTTAATCTTAGGATGTGGTTAATTAAATTTATTATACTATTGCTTTTGCTGGCAGATTTTTCATTCTATTCATAATATGGTCCGATTCTGAAGTTTTTTTGGTGTTAGTACGCTTGATCAACTGTCTGACCTCTTCAGGGGAAGTGTGGTTAATATTTATGTTGCCCCTTTTTCTTTTTATTGCCCTGTATCTCTTTTTTTTCCTCTTTTTCTGTAAAGTCAAGATCTTCATGAGGATGATAATTTCTCCTACATCATCTTTCTAGCGTGTTTTTCATAACTGCCGCTTTGTCTTCTTCTGCGTACGCAATTCTGTTTGCTCGATGCTAGGGTGGAATTGTTTTTTTATCTTTTCTTAGTATTTTAGACAGCTTCCAGTATGCAGATTTATTTGGGTTTAGTTGCTGGATATAGTTGTCTTAATGGTCGTTTCGATGTTTATGTAATTGTTTTTTGACTACCCCATTTAGCTCATTAGCAATTCTTTTATTCTCTTGGTTTCTTGTTCTGTTGACCCTTCTTCTTTTCCTGCTTTTTCCTTTATTAGTTTCTTCAGCTCGTTGCTGATTTCTCTGAATCTTCTATTAACTGTTGTAGTTTGGCCAACGTGTCCATTTGGTGTTCGTCTAATTAAGGAGATCGTCTTATAGAATTTTGCCAATAATATATTATAGCACTAACTAGTACATTTATAAAATACCTAACATACGTATCTAAATATTTATTACGTAAACATAGATATCAAAACGTAATACTCGTACAAGCAATTAAAACTTACTCAGATTTTAATGTATTATCTGATCGTATCCTATTAAATTATAGATTTTACTTTACTTAGACAAAATACACGCCACAAATAAGGGCAAGATTGCAAAGTACAGCTTTCATTATATAAAACGTACTCATGCTTTTTCTCAATTTTAACCTTCTGCCAGGCGCGCCCTAAATAATTACATCATCAGGCGTAATAGCAAATCATCAGCAAATAGGTAAAAAGAAATAAAATAAGACTTACTAACAATGTTATTTTTCTAGTTTACTGTTCGTTATTGAACATACTGACGGTCAGTCCAAGTAAGGACATCAGTCCATTCTTCTTTGAGCTACTATCAATTTGTTAGGTATGGCCTGTGTTAATCCATTATGCCCACTGTACTCATTTAAGTACAGCTGCTATTTTAACATACTAGTGCCACTTAGAATAAAAAAGTTGCAATTCTTAGTAATTACAGGAAACTAAATACCCCTAAAACGACAACCGTAATGAATTACGTTCAATAATTCAGCTGGTTTGTTAGTTTTGATTTATTGTTTAAGAAGTCAACACGTGCGTTTTTTTATTTTCTCTACATCAACTTTGTAAATTTATAGTAAGTTTTTCTCATTTTCTCATTTCCCATCAAATGGTTTAAGTTAGTTTATACTAACTTTAGTAAACAACTTAAGTAATTATTTTTCATAATTTTAATTATAAAGTGAACAATTTGTTGTTAAAATTAGGTGTACTCATCATATAAGTACAATGGACGTATGGAAGTATTTTTGATATTTTACAATTCTGTTACATATATGGCACCTTTAGATGATTTTGAGAGTATTGTTGTTCAAAGTTTCTATAAAAAGAAGTAAAAAGGTTTACCTTCAGCTTTAGAAGATATTGGTGATTCTAATTTGCTGTTTAAGTTGGATATTGTTATTATTCCTCCAGACCTAGATACGATAACTGATGAGAAAGTCATAAGGATTATAACCTCATAGAAGGAAATTTAACAATACCTAAAGACGTTGTAGGAGAAATTGAAGTTTATACTTTTCAGATGAAGACGGAGACTTAGAGGATGTACCTTTGGCACAGCGGTTACAAAGATTACGAGAACAAAAGTGTTAAGCCCCGCAGTGGATAAAACTTTGTACAAATAATATTATGATTTCACTGATGACATATTTGACAATATAGTTACGCAAACTAACTTATTTTATTCTCAATGCAACAGCTATAGTTTTTTGTGTCCAAGACAGACACAAAAACATTTTTCGGTTTATTATTACCAACAGGATATCACCAACTACCCAGTGAAAGATTTTACTAGCACATTATAAAATGGCAAAAGTTCGACCTCCACTAATATGGCTGAATCAAAATTACAGACAGAGGAGTATTTTTCATGAACATTTATGTGTTGATGAATCTAGTGTTAAATTTTTTGTGAGACACCAGTAGGCAATTTATAAAAAGTAAACCTATTAGATTTAGCTATAAAAATTGATTGTTATGTAGTGCCAATGGTTATTATTATGCCGTAGATACGTATTGTGAAGCCAAAAATATTGATAACAAAATTAGCCTATCATTAGGATCATAAGTAGTTTTGGATATGATAGACCACGTCGCTTGCCCATCGGACCACACATTATTTTTTGATAACTTTTCTTTAAGTTATCAAAAAAAAAACAAAATTAAAAAGAATAGGAATTAGAGCTATTGGAACTGTAAGAGACAATAAAACAAAAAATGTCTCCTATCAAATTCTACATAATTAAAAAAACAAGATAAAGTTTAGTTCGAACATCAATATGATAAGGCTTAAGGTATATTATTTGTAAGATGCAAAGATAATAACATAGTGACTATGGCTACAAATTACGACTCTATGGAAACTGTAGCACAAGTGAAACGATGGTCAACTGCTGCTAAGGCCAAAGTGGATGTTTCTCAACCAGCTTTATATAAATTTTATAATGTCCATGGGTGGTGTAGAGTTATATGATCAGCAACTAAATAGTTGCCGGATAGGAATAAGAGAAAAAAAATAGTGGTGGGTGCTTTTGACTAATCTTATAAATATGACTGTCATAAATAGTTGGAGATTGTATCAGCTAGATAAAGATCAAAAAAGTAGTCTTCTTGATTTTCGAAGAATACTTGTACGACTTTATTTAGGATGTAATGCCAAATCAATATATATATATATATATATATATATATATATATATATATATATATATATATATATATATATATATATATATATGATATCTAGACCTTCCGGAAATATTCTGCCTACCATTAGGAAACATGAAGGAGTACACTTTTCGAAAAAACTTATTAAACAATTGAGGTGTGCTCAGTGTTGTCAAAGACCGAGATGGAGTTGTGAAAAGTGTAATATAACTCTTTGTATTGAGAGAGACTGTTTTAAAACTATTTATTTAAATTGATTTTTTCTGTTACATTATTTATTAAGAATTCTATTTTTTTCAAATCTAGTTACATTTGATGTTTTGTTATTGTTACAACTAATATTACTAATAACCTAATGCAACAGTGCACTAGAATATATTAATTCTTAAAATCAGATGTCATGGGCGCTAATGGGTTGAGAAAAGTTTTTTGGCGCCGTAAGTCATGAAAGTTATGATTAACAGTACACATTGGTCGAACGTCTCCATTTTAAAATAATTTGGCATATTGCTCGTGAAGAAATCTGATAGGCCCTAGTTTGGTTATCAGGACCTAAGTATTTATATTTATCTACTAATACTATTTTGCTGCAACCGACTTTTGGATTTTGGCTTGATACAAACCTTTTCATGTATTGCGTGTTTTCAAAATTTATGTTTAAACTAGTTTCCTTACAGGCCGCATCTAACTCAGTAAGCATAGTTCCAAACTCTTTTAAGTTATTTGTTATTAGAACTACATCTTCCGCAAATACATAGCAATTGAGAGAGCATTTGCCATCTACATTGATTCCGTTGGCGTTCGTCATGGTTTCACACAGTCGGAGTGGAATGTCAAAAAAAAAATTGAATAATGAGGATGAAAAATCACTACCCGGTCGAACTTTTCTCTGGATACTATGTTTCGGAATAATTATTGTTAACTTTAACGACGACGGTCTATGAGTAAAACATACGGAGGTTAGAATCATACCTTTTTATTGTGGAAAAAAAACCTAGTAAAAAACTGAAAATATTTCCCGTTAAAAAGTTTCAGGCGCAATAAGGTTGAGAATAAATACTAACTGAGAGATTATTAAGAAAATTAGTATATACATATTTATAAAATAGTGGAGGCATAAAATAGATCAAAAATTATTGAAAACAAGGAGTGAAAAAATTTGAAAGTAGAACAGACTCGCTTAAATTTTTCCTTGATCCTTAGCAATATGTTCCCACCAAGATGTTATGGGATGTTATAACTATACTGTTTAATAACGTAAGTATCCTTCTTTTCATTCCTTAAGCCCTTGTTAGGGTGTGGTAACACTCTAACTATTATTAACTAGCTGTCTCCATTGGCTGCCATACTGTGCCATATGCACTGCTTCATGTAGGGATTTTCCCACTAGAGTCTTCATTTGTTTGGCCCCTAATGTTGGAGATCTTCCTCTTAATCTGTGGCCTTCTACCTTTTCTTCTACTACCAATAGTTCCATTGTGCCCATTTTTCTAGCTATGTGGACGAAGTAAGTTAGTTATGCTCGGTTTACTTTTTTTATTAGCCTGTATTTTATATAAAGCTCTTCCAGAATTGATAGGTTGGTTCTATGTTCTGTCAAGTATATGCGTAGAATTCTTTTATATACCCACATTTTAAACGCTTTGGTCTTACTCCTCTCGATTTTTTGAGAGTCCATGTTTTAGCTACGTAGACTACAATGGAAAAAATAAAGGCATTGACCAACCTAAGCTTAGTATTCCTTGTTATTGTTTGATCTTTTTATATTTTATTCAATTTAACCTTTACGGTTAGAGCCATTGCTTGTTTACGCTTGACTTCTAAGGAGCAATCGCCATTGTTGGTTATCAGGAAGCCCAAGTATACAAATCCGTCTGCCACTTAGTGTATGTGCGTTAGATTAGTATTTGCTCTCACAGCATTCGCTTCTAGTATAAGTGTGTCATCTGCTTATCGTAGGTTGCTGATTTTTCTGTCTCCTGTAGTGATTCCCATTCGTCTAGTACTTTTCTCATTAAATATTTAGAATATTCGTTGTATAATAATGGTGATAGTATGCAGCCCTCTCTAGTTCCTTTCTATGTTTTAAACGCATCTGAATATATTCCGTACATTTTAACGTTGGCTGAGTTTTTATCATATAGATTTCTTATTAGGTTAACTGAGTGGTTACGTACTTCACTATATTCTCCAATATACTCCAAAGAGGATCTTATTTTACTGAATCGAAAGCCTTTGCGTAATCTACGAAACGGAGCAACAGTGGTATGTTGTGTTTTCTCGCTTTTTATCTTATCTGTGTACTGTTCAGTATCTGCTCCCGCGTGCCTTTTTCTAGTACTAATCCGCATTGTTCTTCGGTCATCTCTGGAAGTAGAAAGATCTTTAGACATTTGTTGATTATATGTAGCAGGATTTGGCTTGCATGAGTAATAAGGGCAATAGTTCTATAATTGCTGCATAGGGCTAGGCATCTTAGTTGGTTGAGATACTTGTCTACTTCTGCTCGTAAGATTATTGGTTTTTTCTTTCTAGTTGCATGTTTCTTGTGTTCTGAGACTGATGCATCTTTGCAGTGTCTTTATATAATTATAAGCAGTAATTTTTCCATGTATCTGTAATGATCTCTATATCGGTTTTTACTTCTCTATTATGATCTTGAATGGCTTTAAGTTTTGACTTAAACTCTCGTGCCAAATGTTTAACTTTTAAAATAATTTATGACTTTCATGGCAGTTTGCATGTTGCTCCAGTTCTTGTTCAGAAACATATTTCATAGTATCTTTGAAATGTCAGTAGTTCACACAATTGTAGGTATCGTCGGTACCCTCTACATTTTTTTTTATCTCAGTATTTTTACCACAAAGTCTTAATACTTGTAATGATCTTACTTATATAATTTTTTAATAACTTTTTGTTAATATTTGTGAAGATTTTTTCAGATAATTTTTAAATATAAGCAAATCAATTTTAAAATCGATATGTAATATATCAAGATATCATTAAATCAAGAAGTTTCAGGCCTTAATACTAAAAAAACATTTTTTTTGCAAACATTATTATTTATTTAACAAAATAACCTCATTTAGCGACGATACCATCATTCCAACGCTTCTCTAATTTTTCGATGCCGCTCGTGTAAAACTATTTATTTTTGCCTTCAAAATGGGTTTCAGTTTCGTCGATTACTGCCCATCAGAGCAAATCTCTTGCCGACTAGATCGACCAGATCTTGACTTATCTTGACAATTAAAAGTCCAATTCGTGCATGTTTGCCATGGTTTTTATCGAACTGTGACACGGTGCATTGTTTTGGTGATACAAACATTTTTTCTTGAACAAATGAGGCCTTTTATTTACGATTTTGAGCTTTAAGCTCTCCAATAAACCAATATAGTAGTCCTTCTTGATTGTTTCTCTATGTTTCAAATATTTAATAAAAATAATTCCTTGCGGGTCCCAAAATAAAGAGGCTATACTCTTTCCGGTGGTTTGTTCCATCTTTGGTCCCTTTGGAATGCAAAAACTTCAGCTCATTCTGACTGAACATGTCCAAGTAGCGCCGAGATTCATCAATTCGTTGTTGTTTTGTTCTGCTCTGAGAAAACGCGGCACCCGTTAGGCAAAAAGCTTTCTCATACTCAAATGTTAATGTATAATTGTCAAAATGCAATCTTTTGATAACTTTAAGGTGTCATCTATCTCTTGCAACTTCACTTTGCGGTTTTACATGATAATTGTCTGCATTTTTTTTCGATGAAAATAAATGCATTGAGGCCTTCGGGAGCATTCAGCGTCATTGGTGTGGATCACAAAAGTAGCGTTAGTTTAAGCACTGTAAGTCGGCAAATGATAATCTGAATGACATGCACATTTTTACAGTAGCTTTTGATGGTTAGGACTACCGAAAGTTTTATTAAATTTTCATTATAGTCCCCATCTCATGGTAAGGCTATGGACTTTTGATTAACGTGTTATTTCTATTTTACTATCGCTAATAATTTTTCCCATATTTTTTTAAATTGTATGCTTAAAAACAACTTTTTATAATCTTTAAAAGTTTTTTAACCTTTCAAAAGTGCCGTCGTGACACCCCTGTAGCAAACGAGTTAAGATTCGGTTGGAAGCGCAATTTCCACCTAAACACCTAATTGCACAACTTACTGGGATCGAATGACGAAAATATCAAAGCATATTCTACTAACAAGAAACTTGGGACTAAGAAGCTACTGTGTCGCTTTCTCTCTCTTCGTTACCGCTTAAATAACTGTTCTACGCGTCAACGGGCGACGTAAACAATTAAATGAAGTTCGGTGATGTTGCGGTGCCAAATTAAAGAGGTTTTACCTAATTTGTTGTTCTCCTTATTTTGTCTCTGTCGACTTATTAAAATTTTAATGTCGTTTGCCCAAGTTAATGAATTTTAGTTGTCAAAGAAGTTTAAATATTTATATGGAACATTGTTGGATGAAATTGTTTTCTTTTGAGATTTTATAGCCGCGTTAAACGGTTAATCACTTTAACAAAACGATAAAAAAGCTGTTATGCCGTTTAACTTCTTGAAAAACTTTTAGCTTGTCCATAAAAAAGTTATTTCTTTATAAGTCATCATAATCTTTGTCTATATTTTCAATTTATTTGGGATGTTCTTTTCTCGTTTAGTCTACGTTTAGCCATACGTTGTCAGTAACTCTTTTGCAGTAACTGTATTTTAACGTTACTTTTCTCCTACTTTTCCCAAGAACTTGTTTAATTAACCACAATCATCTCTGATAATATATTCTGATATTTGTGCTATCAATATTCGATTCAGAAATATATGCCTTATAACCTTATAAAAATTAACCCGCGATCAGTACCGCCGTTAGAATTTATCTAACATTTTTAGTTTGTTTTGTATTACTTTTCTTTCACGCCTAGTATATTTATCTCCAGCCAGCTATGCCCCACTCAATATTTTATCTAGTCACTCCCATGTTTAATTTAGATTGAAACCTACAAGAATCTGTTCAGTGCGCTATGAAAGTTTCAGTGTCGGGATGTTAGTAAAAATCTAACGCGGTACTGATTACGTAGTTACGAATTTTGAATTATATTAAAATATTTTTTGTGAGCTGGACTAAATTTGGGTTGTTGTTTGTGATGGCGTAGGAGAGGGAACAGCAACGCTTACTAGCCCTTTGGGAGGCTATAGAAGATGATATGCAACAAGATGAAGTCGATCAATCGGACACAGATGTTTCAGAGGCCGCTTTCTCAACTGAAATAGATAAAGAGAATGTACAAGGCCCTGCCTCTACAAAATCAAATTTAGAAAGATCTGAAAGAAGTGGTCCCTATTATACTGGTAAGGATGGTACTAAATGGTTAGTGCACAAAACTCAAAACAAAGTTGGAACAACCAGCCCTCAAAATGTTGTTACACCGATACCAGGTGTAAAAGGAGTTGCAAAAGAAGCCAAAACAATATTGGATTGTTGGAAACTTTATTTCTCGGATGAAATCATTCAATATACTACAGATTGTACTAACGAGAAACTTCAAAAAAATTGGACTCACCAGCAACGCAAAACATTACAGTCCTACAGATTTTGACGAGATGAGTGCATTTGTCGTGCTTTTATATCTTACTGGTGTACAAAGAGCCCAACATTTAAATACTTTAGAACTTTGGAGCACGGACGGAACGGCCCCAGAATACTTTGCTGCTACTATGTCAGAACGCCATTTTCACTCTTTGACAGAAGCTATTAAGTTTGATGATATTGAATCTAGAGTAAAAGAGTCCAAGAAGATCATTTGGCGCCTGTGCGATACGTTCTGGATAACTTTGTTGGGAAGTATTTACAACATTACTCGGTGGGTAGTTACATAACTGCAAATAAACCTGCAAAATATGGCATAAAAATCTACGCTGTTGTAGACTCTCGAATGTTTTATACACAGGACATTGAAATTTATGCAGGTAAACCAACTGGTCCATATGAACTAAAGACCGATGCCCGTAGTGTTGTAACAAGACTTTTAATATATTGTAGTGGTACTGCACGAAATGGAAAATTATGAGGGAGATCTATGTCCAGCAGTGGATAAGCGAAGATTGAATGATGATGATGACTGCACGAAATGTAACTATGGACAATTACTTTACACCTGTATATTTGGCTAATGACTTGGTACACAACCACCGTATAACGTTAGTTGGCAAATTACGTAAGAACAAGCGAGAGGTTCTTACACAGACACAAAGCTCAAACGAAGAATATATCTGACAGATCTTGCTAAGCAACTTACGAAGCCCCATATTGTTCGTCGATCAAGTATTACATCACTGACAATTCCACTAAGGCAAAAAATTAGAAATATTCTAGGAAATAAAGCTATTCCAGTTAATGCTGCCGAACTAAATGATGCGAATGCGAAACTTTGTTGTTTCTTTTGTCCGAAGAGACAAAACAGATTTACTCAGCACCGATGTCATACATGTTTGAAATCCGTATGTAAAGAGCATATTGCAGAAACACTGTACCTACGGCGGGAAATTAAGCGGTACCGATCGCGGGTTAACTTTGATTTTTATTAAAGTCTTTCTATAAGTTAATACAGCATTCATTTTACTTCATCTATTTTAGTTTACTTCATCTCACTTCAGTTTTTTGCTCTCTCCAATGATGCTACAGGCCAAATCGAGCCTTGGCTCCTCCAACCTATGCCTCCAACCTTGCCGGTCCCGTGCCGACCTTCTCGAAGTTCTCACGTCTAGCAATTTTTGCGTGTCCGTTATCACTTTAGCCTCTCACCTTTTCCGTGGCCTTCCTTTTGGTCTTGCATTTTAGTTTACCCTTACAAAATAACATCCTTTACACTCTTTACGTAGAGTAAAGATGTTAAAATGAATGTCGATAATCGCGTTTCTTTTTAATTCGAGTTTCAATATACTACACGTACGTGTTAAGAATTTACACCTTTCATCAGGGAGATTTGTAAAAACTCGAGTATATAAGAATAAAAGTAAAAACATTTGATGCCTTAATAAAATTTAACATTTCATACTTAACATATTTTAAACCTAAGATATTTTAGTAGGTATTTTTTCTTATGGTGTACCGCATATGCACCATCTACTGTGTGATTCACATTGTTCTTGTCATTGACTTCTTGGCAACTTTTTCTGTATGTACATATTTTGGCATCATATCTGCTTTCCTGATTAGTAGTTTTCAGAAACCACCTGGCTAGACCCTGATGAGATGATCGATCAGTCTAGGTTTATTTCTGTACATCCTCTGTATGCGTCTTAGAATCAGGATATCTCTGGTCATAAAGAGTCTTCTTGTGGCTTAGTGGAAGAAGTATTTTGTCCTGTTTTCAGCCATCTCTCTCAGTGATGTGTACTGGAGCCTTTCTCTGATGGTTTCGTTCGAAATTCGGCCTTCCTACGTCGAGCCGTTGATTAGCCTGTAACAAGACGTCTCTGTTCTCTCTAATTTCTTCCAGTTGGTCACTGCTGGATGCAATGTAAACGGGGACTGCAAATAAAATCACCGACCTAACGTAGGCCTGGTATAATTGGATCTTCTTGGACTTCGATAGGTAACTTGTCCTGAAAATATAAGGATAAATTAGTCTTTTTGCTAAAAATGCTTTAACCTTGGTGTTTTAAACGTGTTTCTTAAAGTTTAATTTTTTGTCAAGATTGACTCCTAAGTACTTGACGGATGCTTCTGCTTGTATAACGTTTTCTCTCATCGTGAGTTTGACAACTGGTGGATTTTATTGCTACGTAAAGATGATAAATTGTGGTGTCTTCTCATTTTGTTGTCTGTGATTTTTTTGGGTCTGGATGATTTTTCTGCCGTTTCTAAATTGACGTATCGTCTGGGTATAGGGTAGTACTTGTTTTTGCATCTGTTGGTAAATCTAAAACAAAAATGTTGTATAAAATAGTACCCTAAGATATCTTTTCATGAACTTCTTAATTGCTGGACATGGTTGGGTCACCTTAAACTTAAAATATTTTGTTAGATAAACATGTGTCACATGTATTAACTAAATAATGGGACAATCTAGCCCTGTCTATCTTGTAAATGAGGGCTTTCTTCCAGACCGTGTCGTTTGCATTCAAGATGTGGAGAATGACCATTCCTGTTTTCTGGTTGGTGTTAAATCTTATCTTCTTGTCGCTGATCACTCGTGCTGGTTGCAATTCGCAGTCTTCTAAGTCCAAATTGGTCTTCTTAAATTGTTCTTATAATATTCTTATAATGGACTACATTCACCTTTGTATTGTGTCTGGGTACGCCTGGACCCAGTAGTAAAATTCAAATGTTTATGTATTTATTATATCGTAAATTTGAGACGTGATGTTTCATGATATCCTTAAGATAAGGTTTATATACAATTTAACGTATTTGCGTTTTGAAATATCCGTTTGGTTTTCTTTGAAGTGAAAGAAACACATCTGTTGTTTATGGGTCTACCTGTACCCAGAAGTGTTTCTAAATGTACGTGATGTTTGTTTTGTTTATTTTTCTGAGAAGGGTGATTGGATTTTATGGGTTCTATTTTCAACAGAATATCAAGCGCTTGCTAAAAAATGAGCTCCAGGAGAGGACTCACGGAAGAGGAATATCCACCAGCTCAGTCACGTGTAAGGTAAGTGGTGGCTCAAGTGCTACACATATTCTCTTACTAAATTTGTGGGTTTTACTAATTGCATTGTCTATTGTTTAGATCCATCAATATACTAAATCTTGTGCCAGGTCCCACCAGATATGCCACTCAACGAATTACCGATGAGCCTATATCTTCAATGAGATTGTTTTTTACTGATGAAATGCTCAATTTACTCTTAGTGGAAACTAACAGAGAACGTGGTCGCATATGTAATGAAAAAAATGTTAACTGTAAAAGAAATATTACTGAAAGAGTAAGAAGCTTTAATAAGTAAATACTTTCAATACAGTTATAAAATAAATTAACTCGAAATTTTGCATTTTTATTCACTTCTTCTGGTTGGTGTTCATAAAGGAACTTTGGAGCAATTCTGATGGTAGGCCCATTTTTAGAGCTACTATGTCTGTGAAACGACTTTGTAACATCAGTTGCTTTTTGCTATTTGATAAAATAAAGGGGATAGATCTATTCGACGGAGGCACGACAAGTTAGCTCCAATTAAAAGTTTTTTTTATTTATTTGTGTATTAAACACAACTTCCAAAAATGTTTGTTCCATATAAAATCCTCACTGTCGACGAACAATTTGTGCCATTTTGAGGTAAGTGTCCCTTCAGACAGTATATTCCAACAAAACCACGTGGGAAATATGGAATTTAATTTTGGCATTTATCTGATGTCAAAACTGAGTATGTGTATTGTGCAGAAGTATATACAGGAAACGAGAAAATCAGCCCCGTGACTTACATCAGGGCAGAAATGTGGTTTTACGACTTATAAACGATCTTCAGAATTCTGAGCGAAATATAACCACGGATATTTTGCTTATTGACTACAATTTAGCGACTGAATTATTAACACGTAAACTAATACTAATTGGAACGTTACAAAAGTACAAAACTTTTATTTCAGTTGAATTTCTACAAAGTAAAAGTAAAAAAGCCCTATCATTAATTTTTGGGTTTCAGAAGAATCTGACTTTAGTTTCATATAGTCCTAAAAAGGGTAAATCTGTTATTCTTTTGTCCTCGATGCATTTAGATGATCAGGTGTCATTGCAAGAACATAAGAAACTAGACATAGCATAATAATTCACCAGAAAAATGCCAAACTACCTGAATGAAAACAAACGTTCCACAAAAAATCCAAATAAATTTACATGCAGTAGCTGGAACAAGTGGAAATGCAAATGAAAGCCCAAAAAAATGAAAGGTGTAAAGACCGCGGATGGGAAAAAGACAGAAAATCTCGTACAAGATGTCAAGCATGTAAGAGGTTTAGTTGTCCTGATCATTCAAATATCTTTTGTAAAAGTTGCATTGAATAAATATATAATTTTAATTGAATATAAAGTTTTATTATATTTTTTATTACAAAAAAAATGTTTTTAGTTTTTTTACATCGATAACATGAAACTACAAAAGCTTCTACGAATTAATAATAAAAAATTGGAATTTAATTCACAACAGCTATGAGTTTTATCCACTGGGTCCACCCGTACCCATAGACAAAGATTGTAATATTTGCTTCGGGAGAGTAGGAAGGTTAAATAAAGGTCAACAAGGAACCTTAAGAATTACAACAAGTTTATACTGAGCTAGTCCCCATTATTAAAAAAAATGGATTTATTACAAATGATAATACATGAACAGTTAGTGAATATACAGAGTTTTATAAATCACTGTCACAGAAATTAGCTTTTACGATATTAATGTTTGTTTTTTATTACAGTTTCTGTTTTTATCAATTTATTTATATTAACACGTAATAATTTTATTTCATAAAATAAACGACTTGTATTGTAAATTATTCTAGAATTAAGGTCTATGTTAGATTTTCGCCATCAAATTCAAAACAAGCAATTTCCTGAACAATAAATCTGACCGTTATTCAGCCGAACGCTTGAAATATTTACCTTAATCAAAACATACTCAATAAACAAAAATGTCATATAATATATTTAATAATTATAAGATTTTTGGTGATATCTTACATAATGATTTACCAATATGCAAGAAGAAGAATGTATTTAGTCATTAACAACTTATGCTATTAAGAGAACTACTAGTAGAGTTACTCTTACGAGGCCATATTGCTGTCAGTAAATTTTACCTACATTATTAACCGAATGTTAACTTAACAGTTCAGTATCACTCTCATGCGTATGTTGTTTGAAGAGCTTTCCAATAAGCTTCTTAGCTTAACAAACATGTTGATAGCATCCATTTAGTATCTGTGATTAGTATCGCCGCATTTGCGAATGACTGATACTTTATATGTAACAAATCAGAATTTTATAGTGGTATGTAGGAACAGCTACGTAAACATAAAAATCAACGTTTCTGAAATTAAAGATTTATTAAAACATGTTCTATTTACATTATTTACACAAAATTTTACTTGAAATTAAAGAAACGACATTTAATGTCACTAACTCTGGATGTTTAACATTCTTAACCACAAAATAAAATCTGATAAGGTGATAAGTTTTTAAATATAAAGATGACAGAAGTGGTTGTGTCTAATATTCCAGATAATGTGCTCGGTAGAGCATGGCAATATTTGAATGATGAAATTATAATTTCATTACATCCCCTTTTCCAGAGAAGAAAATATTCATGCCTTCAAAGTTTAGTAATCGTCTACGTCTTCTTCATCTTGTTTTTCATCTTCAGATGTTGAGATTGGAGTCAGCTTGGATATGTGGAACAGATTGGACTCTGCGTTCTTCGGTTCAGGTTTATTCTGTAAATTGAATTTGACAATTTTTCCGTAATTTCATATGGTCCTATTTTCAGTTCGTCAAGTTTGTTCCTGATTAATTTGTTTCCATTTTCTACATATACCAAATCACCTATCTTGAAATCAAAATGTTTACGGTTTTTGTCATAATTTTCTTTATTATAATTATGAGATTTGATCTTTCTATCTAGAGCAATATTTCTATTACGAATCCAATCTTCCTCAGATGTTAATTTTTTTAGTTCATTTGGCAACATTGCAACATTTTTGCCACACATTAAGTATGATTGTGCGAAACCAGTGACAGTATGTTCTGTTTCATTGTATTTGCACACACATTCTTGTGCTATTGTTGTCCAAGCAGTTTTTTTGTTCTTTTTCGTTAATTTTACATCTGATTTCATTAATTAGGGTCTGATTTAATCTTTCATTTGAGCCGTTAGAAAATGGTGAATTTGTGGCAGTGAAGATTATTGGTATACATTTTTCATCTATAAAATTTTTAAAATTTTTTGAATTTGTTCCTGGGTATTGGTCTGTTAGAATCATACCAATCTGATCTGTCTCTGATATGTTTTTCACAAGTTTAATAAAATCATTTGCTGTTTGAGTTTTCGATGTTAGGATATATGCATATCGTGTAAAGTGATCCACTAGAAGATGCAAATATTTTTTAGTAGATCGAGAACCCCCAAAACTTCCAATGTGTCTATGGAAATAATTTCGAAAGGTTTTGTGGCTGGACCTAAATGTGACATTAATCCAAATTTTCCTAGTCCTCTTGATTTGTTTCTAGTACATACTGCACAGCTTTGGCAGATTTCCTTTATATTTTTAGTTAAATTTTTAGCCGTATAGTATGGCCCTATCATCATATGCATTTGTTTTATTCCTATATTTCAATTCCTATATTCCTATATTACAAGTTTCTATGTACATCTTTTAAAAATTGTATGCTATAATCTTCGGTTAGAATAATTTTTTTCTTTCCTCTTACTATTTTAGTTGCTAGTTTATTATTACGTTTTATATCTTTATTTTTTTTTGGTCTTTCAATATATCTTCAAGAGTTATCAAATTTGTAACTTTCAACTGCTCCTCCATATTTTCATCGGGTTCTAAGACAAGATTTCTGCTAAGGCAGTCAGCTTCTAAGTTATATTTTCCAGGGCAATATTTCACCACAAAATCATATTGCGATAAATAATATGTTAAATCACCTAGTTCTTTATCTGTTCTGGGCTTATGGTCAGAAAAAACAGTAAATTTCTTACCTATTAAGTAATGTTGCCAATATTTAACACATTCTTTAATTGCCAGGTACTCCAGGTATATAGCTTTTTTCCTCTTCTGTACTTCATATAGTTTCTTTGAGAAATAGGCCACTGGTTTTTCTTCATGGTTTTCCTGTGGTTGTTTTAGCACCCCTGCTATTCCTAGTAAGCTAGCATCAGTATATATGTGTATCGGTAGAGTTGAATCAAAATAGTTAGTACAGGTTGAGTTAATAATACATGTTTTAAATCTTCAAATGTTTTTTGGCATTCTTTAGTCCAATTAAATTGTTGACCTTTTCTCAGAAGATTATGCAAAGGATCCAATTTTATTGCTATTTTTGGCACATATTTATGATAAAAATTTATCTTCCCTAGAAACTGTCTAACATTTTTCTGTGTTTGGGTATTGGAAAGTATTTTACTGATTCAGCTGAAAACATGCATTTTACAAATTTTAATCTAAATCCTTCACTTTTGATTGCTTTAAATAGTTGTACTAGATAGCTGATATGTTCCTGGAATGATTTTGAAAAAATGAGTATTGTCATCTATGTAGCTCACTGTGAAATCTGCAAGTTTGTGTTTTCTTATTATGTTACACATTATTCTTTGGAATATTGCTGGAGATGTTTTTAGCCCAAACGGTAAACAAGTCCATTAAAAGTGTCCTTCTTGTGTAACAAATCCAGTTTTGTGCCTATCTGTAATGCGCATAGGGATTGTCCAAAAAGCAGAGTTTATGTCCAATGTTGAGAAAAATTTGCAATTTCTTTTCTTTACCATTAAATCCTCTATAAGTGGAAACTTACGGCAGTAGCCGTAAAAAAAATGATAGTTCTCAGTACGTAGATTAAAAAAGTCAATGGGACCTAGGTCTGAAAAACTATTATTCTGAACCTACTGCGTTCTAAAGTTATTGGATTCAGGTGCTCAGTGTACGTCAAGTACGTCATATTTTCTTGATGCATATTTACACGCTGAATATGAAATATGAATCAGTAGTCAAAAATAGATACGTCATATTTTACTCTTCAGAAAACCGCCGAAAGGTCTAAAAACTAAAGAACATCGATAGAAAATGTGCTGCTAGAGAGAAATAAGAATTATCATATTTTCGCAAATCAACACTTATTTAATACTAGCATAGCTGCAGTTTAGTCTTATCTTCAGAAAACTACTAAAACGCTCGGAAAACTAAGGAACACCCACACTGACAGGTGCTACTAGAGAGGCAAAATATATCTCACATTTCACGGATATTGAATACATACCTGAAACGCTGAATCATTATTAAACAAATAAAGAACCGCGGCAGTGACAATTGCTGCATCAAAAATAACTTAACTATCACAGAGTTTCTTAAATATCTTTTTTAGAAAAAAAAATCATCAAATAGACATTAAGCACAAGAAAGATCTTAGTCCGATTAGTTATGCTAGATTTCAATCGCTTATGGCAAATTCAAGTTTAAGTTATCTTCAACTATCTGTATGTTCAGATTCTGCTGATTTCGGTTATATGCATCATAACTGGTGTTAAGTAACGACCTATCAGGATACTTAAAATTGGTTTGATGTCTTGCAAAACCTAAAAACCACAACACATGGGTTATATAAGCACAAGTACCCACTGTTCTCGCACCAGATAGGCAGGTACAGTAGTGTCCCCTAATTGGGTCTTCTGCAAACCTATCTTCATCGTTTTCTTCATGAACCATTCAACCTTCTAGGAAGTGAATATTTGGTGTTTTGTAGCTTGTCGAAACCTAGAAAATATTCGAACTCTTATGAATCTGGGTTCGTCCATATTCTCATCAATTTGAAACTCTTTATCATCGTATCTAATTATTTTACCTTGTGAGGTCGTAAGATCTTTTAGGTATTCTAAATCGAAATTAAGAAAGCTTTCTTCGTTGACCATTAGAAATTATTAATATTGTTTATAATTGTTGAGCAGCCTCAGCTGTAGCGTCTTCTACGTGCATCGTGACAAACAGATATCTCGTGAAATTAAAAAGTCACCGCGCAGAAACAAATTTGAAAGTGAGGGTCTAGCAAAACCATTCGCGCAGTAAACGTTATTCAGTGAGGAGCTGGATATTTTTACACTGTTGCATTGTTTCCTTTACTCGCGGTATTTTGTTTTACCCATTTTCTGCGCAAGTTCTTTTCAGAAATCTGTTAAAATTAAAAACTGTAAAGGTAAGGCATAATTGTAATATAAAAAAGTAGATATACCTAAATTAGTGTTATTTAATATTATAGCATGGAGTTTAGGAGCAAATTATCCGGACGGGCTGTTAATAGTCAAAGTCGAGAAATAATTGCTAATGTGTTAGCTTTTATAAAGAAAGTGTTACAATTCCTCACCATTGCATAAAAAAGCGCGTGGCAGCAGCGACAGGTGTTTCCAAAAGTACAATTTACATAGTCTCAGCTGAACAAACGAAAATTGAACAAGGTATGTCTTATAGAAAGTAGTAAAAAATACCTTTATCTAACCCCTAACTTTAAATGCATTTTAAAGTTTTGAAACGTCACATTTTTCATAACTGACGTTTCATTACATCCCATGTGATCTAATTATGTATGCTAGCACTAATGGGTACTTGCAGGGAATTCTCCTCGTTTTCCTCTCCAAGAAAACATATTATAAAATAAAAAAAGAAGCAAACTATTGACGACGTCGACAAAGGGGTGTTAAGGCGTATTATTCATAATATGCGTATAAGCGATGCAGAAGTACCTCAGCTAAACAATATTCTGTCTAAATTCAGAGATACTGTAGGCTATCAAGGTAGTCGAGAATCTTTAAGATTAATTATAAGAGACATTAGCTTCCGCTGGAGAGAAACAAAAGCAAATCAAAGACTTCTAATGGAAAGACATGACATTGAGAAGCTTCGTATACACTATTCAAGAGCTGTTAATAAGTATCGAGAAGAAGGTCGCCCTATAGTATATATGGATGAAACATACATTCACTCATCACATACGACACGCAAAAGTTGGAGTGATGGATGATTCGAATAAAGGTATTAAGCAAACAACATCAAAAGGAAATTGTTTGATTATTTTACATGCTGGTGGTGAGTGTGGTTTTGTTCAAGGAGTTGCCTTAATTTTTAAATCTGTTAATAAAACGACGATATGTCTTTTGAAAATTATTGTAAGTGGTTCTGAAACAAATTAATACCCAATCTTCCTCCACAAAGTGTTGAAGTAATAGATAATGCACCTTATCAGAATAAACAAATTGACAAGGTACCCACATAAACATCTACAAAAGAATTAATAAAGAAATGGTTAGAGGCCAGAAATATTCCAATAACCAATAGTATGCTAAAGACGGAACTGTACGATTTAGTAAAAATTCATAACCCAGCATATGTTCGTTATGCAATGGACGAGATCGCAATAAAACATGGACATACAATTATAAGATTACCTCCATATCACCCATATCTTAATCCAATTGAGCTGGTCTGGGCCAGCTTAAAATCGTATGTAGCATAAAAAAATATTACATTTAATATCAGTAATGGGAACAAAATTCTTTGCCACTTTCCCTCCTACTGAATGGCAAAGCCGATGCAACCATGCCAAAAGAAGAATTTTTGGTTCCACTAGCATCAATGGAAAATAATATGGAAAAATTTGTCATAACTGTAATAGACAGTGATTCGGAAGGGGATTTTTCTGATGATTTTTATTTTTTGTTTTTCTTCTAAGCTGAGCTTTTTATCAAGAATAGTTTTTTTTTGTAAAATGTAAGATAAACTTTTCTTTATTTGTATAGAATTTTTTGGGACACACTGTATATCATACCTCACCAAAAATCATTCCCTTATTCCTTTAGTCATTAAATTGTTGTGTATATTATTTGAAACTTATTTTTTAGATATCAAACTAAAAATACCCAATATTACTGTGATCATCCACATATTGACAATATTGTAACATTTTTAGTATCTACCAAGTGATTATCAAGCCGTACAATAATAATTATAATGTTCAGGTAAATTCCATCCTTTTCTGGCTGAATACTTTCTCTCTCTGCGCACTAGACGCTCCGCCCGTTTTACGAGATTCCTGTTCACCAGTACCTGTCCGTATGGTTGCTTATTGGATAAGTGTACAGCATTTGTGAAAATATGGTAATTCTTATGACTCGCTAAAATCACATTTTCTATCGCTGTTCTTTATATATTATATCATCTATTATGCATCAATATTATGCATCTATTTTTGACCACTGATTCATATTCAGTGTGCAAATATTTATCAAGAAACATGCATGTTCTTTTAAAAATAAATATTTTTGTTCACTTGACTGTAAAAAAGTGCGCTTGACGTACAATGACTACCTGAAGCCAATAACTTTAAAAGGCTGTAGCTTCAGAATAATAGTTTTTCACACCTAGGTCCCATTGAATTTTCTAATCTATATCTAACTTACCTATCATGGACCGAACTTTCGTTTAATTTAACCGGAGGCGGTTTTCTATAAGGATAGTTGCGGGGTCCTTTGTTCGCGCGAACTTTTTCGCTGCGAGACGATTTTGCGCCTCAGGAGTCGCTATTTAAATCTCCATATCTTGGCCAAAAGTAAACCTACGAACAGTTTCCTAAGATCCAGATGTTCCTGTTGAGTTCTTCTATCATTCTATCAAGTATAAATAGTTATTGCACACATTTTTTTTAAAACCATTATAAACAAACTTATTTATTTTTTTTTGTAATTAATTAAGTTGTAGTTTTTAAATAAAATTACAACTTAAAACGGGTATAACTTTAACACAAAAAATTATAAAGTAATTTGACAAATTTTGTTTAGAAAGTCTATAAATAAAGCTTTAAGACTTTGTACAGCTAGTTTGCATGCATAGGTGCCGAGTATTGATTAAAAATACTTATTTTGCAACCATTTTCCACTAATTTTACAATATCTCGAGTTCTAATTATTGGATTAATGTTAAGTAAACATCGCTATATTTTTGATCATCTTTTAACCTTCGAGTGGTAACGTACGGTCCCTGACACCGACGTAGTAGATTTTTTGCGCTAAAACTCAAATGCGCATATCCTTTGTCCGTGCGGCCAGGTAGCTTTTGAATCCTCATCACGCTATTCAGTCTTAAAAAATCTGTGGCCGAGTGCGGATAGTTCATATGTTATTCGACCTGACGGTGTGAGCGACCGAGGTTACCATTTGTATTATACTCAACGGTAAGTTTTTGTCGTGTTTGGTCCATAGTTTAAATAATAGATATTTATTTTAGGAGTTGTATGTAAATATGGCTTACGAAAGAGAACAAATCAGGTTGCAACAACTTGTTGACGAAAGTGTTGCTAATTCCGAACCGGAATCAGAAGATGACGACGCAAGTTTGCAAGATGATTCTTCAGAAGGTGTAGGTAATTCAAAGGAGGATTTTTGTGATAAACAATATGTCGAAAATCATGTACCAGTAGAAGTAATACCGCGCATACCACGTCTGGCAGGACGAAAAGATGATATTAGGCGAAAATTGGTGATAAAAGAGATTTGGAAATATTTTTTTCATAGCATTGAAACGCTATACCACAGTCAATAACAGAACGGTTAGGCCAATTAATCTTAGAGAATTAAAAGCTCTGTTTGGGCTGTTGTATATATCTGGCGCTAATAAAAGCAATCATCAGAATGATGATGATTTATTTAAAACAGATGGAAGGTCAATGGAGATTTATTGCCTTAGGATGTTTCTAAAGAGGTTCCAGTTCATTTTAAGACACATTCGGTTCGATGACAACAGTACTAGAATACAAAGGCAAGAATTCGACAAGTTGGCCGCGATATGGAAGATTTTTGAAGCTTTTAATTCTAATCTACCGAAGCATTACGATCTTTCAGCATATACTACGATAAATAAAAAGTTTGAAGCCTTTCGCGGCAAATGTTCATTCAGGGTTTACATACCGAATAAACCAAATCGTTACGGTATAAAAACATATGCTTTAGCAGATGCTGAGATATATTATACATCCAAGATGAAAGTATATGTTGGTAGACAGCCAGCAGGAAAATATTTTGTTGATACATCAAATATGTCACTTGTACCTCGTCTGTGTGAACCGATTTGGGAAACGTAAAGGAACGTTACCATGGATAATTTTTTCACAACCGTTCAGCTCGCGCGATTACTTCAACGTGAACATTGTCTAACTGTTATAGTGTAATGAAATTTATTTATGTCTTTATTTAATTTATGTCTTTATTAAAAGGTTCTTATTTTAATTTATTAAAAAGCACAATAATTTATATCAATTTATTTAACGAATAATACACATAATTTATATAGGCGAACGTAACATTTAAATCGCGAGCGCGTCTTCAAAATTAACTGATCCTCCATATAAAAACGTTTTGATTTATATAGATAAATTGCCGTTATCTCGAAAAGTCGAACACCCTCTAGACTAGACTGAGTGGCAGCAAACAGGTATTTACACATCGGCGAGCCTCCAGAAATTTCGAACTGGTGTTTTTATAGCTCATGTGTCAGGTAGACATGACCTAGAAAATACTCGAATGAATAGCATATCAGTAATAAACATATTTACCGTTTTTAGGTCAGAATTTATCGTAACAATAGGAACGTTACGAAAGAATAAACCTAAAATTCCTCTAGTGCTAAAAAAACAAAGGCCAGAAAAAACCAGTATGTTCGCATTTCAAGAGAAGTGTACCCTTGTATGTACCCCGAAAAGGTAAAAATGTTTGATTGTTATCTACTATGCATTACGACGATAACACTGATAACGCAACAGGTAAACCATAAATAATAATAGATTATAATAAGACTAAAGGAGGCGTGGATGTCGTGGACAAACTCTGCGCGGCATTGAATTGCGGTAGAGCAACCTGTCGCTGGGCAATAATCATTTTTTACAGTTGTTTGAATGTCGCTGCGATAAACTCCTACATTATATACAAATCGAATACAGACCCACGCATTCCTAGACGAGAGTTTTTGGAAAACTTAGGTTGTCAACTGGTTAACGAACATATTCGCAGACGAGCCCTAGAACAAAATATTCCAAGGACAATTCGTATGAGGTTAGTGGAAATTTGTGGCATATAGACAAGAAATCAACCTATCCAGAATACTTATCTTTATGTTTTTGTTGATATTTTGTATTCAAAAACTTGACATATTTCTGTAAATTGTTTGTCAATTATGTTAGTACCTAAAAGAAGCCAATTTTTTTAATGTCCATTTTTTTCTCGATAATAAATAAATATTGATCATTTCTTACTATATTATTATTAAAATATAGTTATATTAAATATTTAGTCACATCAAAATAATAATAGAAAATCACAACCTAAGATATTCATTAATAAAAACGTCGGTGTCGTAGACCGACGTTACCAACTATGGTACAAGAATTCACGTTACCGGCGGAAGGTTAAGGAACAAATTCTATTCAAAAATTTGTTTTTCCTCTTTTAGTTTACGAGCTAGAGCCTTATTAACAGTTAAATTGTTTATAAGAAAAAGTGGACCCAATTTGATCTAAATTTAAACTCGAAATTCGTAATTAGCCGCTAAAAATACATTAAGGAAACGTGGGTGGACCCATCAGAATTGAAAAGGCCAAGGTGGATATTAACAATATCCACAATTCATATTTTTGAAAAAACGCGTATATGACTTAAAAATATTAATATTTGATTATTGTATTTTATAATCGGTTCACAATTTGTCGATAGCTCACTACAAGTTTAACTCTAATTAGAGAAATGAAATACAGAGAGGATAGGTAATACGATATAATAGTAAAAACCAACCTGAAACTAACGGTTTAAGATGTTTTTGACTAACCCACCTTGTATCTGAAGGAATACAATACCTTATAATTCTATTAGGAGGGTATAGTGAATGGTTAGAGATCACCGACCAGTGTCGTAGAGTATGATTGAAACATTTATTTGAACTATATAAATATATTTTTTAAATTGTACTTATGTAAATTGTATTTTTTAATTAAACTTATTTATTTTATTCAAAAATAAAAAATTTCTTGCCATTTGTAAAAGATACATTTATTTAATTAAGGGAAAAGGCGCCAAATGTCGCCTGGCAAAATTTTCAATGTGTTTAAATGTATCCATTATTTTCGAATCCGGAAAAAACTAATAAATATTTTTGAAAAATTTAAAAGCAGAATGAAAGATTACATTATTACTGAGGGCAGAAAGTCCCTGAAAACTTCTACAATGTTTATTTTAATATGTTATGTAACAGGGATGGAAATAAAAGAGAAAATATAGTATAATTTTTAATAATTGAAAAAATTGCATGCAAAAGAAACTTTTTATTTATTCTAATAAATATTTCATTCTGCCTTCAAAAATTCTTTTTAGTTTTCGCAGGATTTGAAAAAAAAATGGATACATTTAAAACACATTGAACATTTTGACAGGCCACATTTTGCGCCTTTCCCCTTTAATACCTTACGATTACAACTACTATTACTTACCTTATATAATTACGATTAGAAAACTATTCAAATTCAAAATAAATAGGATCAACTTCGGAATCCGAGTCGTCTTGAGGGTTAATAATTAGCGGTTGTGTCTCTACGGTAGCATCAATTATGTTATCAAGATCCCACATTTTTTGTTATTCTTCTATTACATGTCTTACTGCATCTTTCCAGTTTTGTTCTGTAATATGTTGTAAAGACTCGTATAACAATTCACGTACAGCTTGTATTTTATATGACGTATTTTTTCTAGCCACATAACTTTTCATTTGTGTCCAAATGAATTCAATTGGATTTATTTCTCAGTGGTAGGGTGGAAGTTTAAGGACTGTGATGTTTCACCTTTTCGCCATTTTGTCAACTACGTATTTCTTGAACTTAGATTTGTGTTGCCGGCAATTTTACAAAGTTCTGCTTTTACCATTCCATCTTCGTAAGGGAGATACTTATTCCGCAGCCAGTCAAGAATATCCTGTTTCTTCCACGCAGTCGTTGGAAGTCTTTCTACTAGTCGTGAATGATAAGGTCCATTATCTAATACTATAATTGAATTTGGTGGTATGTGTTCAATCTTCTGCTCAAAATACTCTTCGAAAACATCAGCTGTCATCTCCTCGTGATAGTCTTTTGTGCTTTTGAACTGAAATTCCAACAAACCATGCTTAACAAATCCTTTTTCACTGCCAATGTGAGAAATTACTAATCTACTGCCTTTACCAGAAGATGAGGAGATACCAGTAAACCAACCTTCCATAAAGGCTTGCCTGGAGCTTAATATATTTTTATCTGACCAAATTTTTTTAGAGTATGACCTGAGTTTACCCACGTTTCATCCTTGTAAAAGATTGGCCTTCCTTCAGCCTGGAATTTTCGTATGGATCTTAGATAATTTCTTCTCCAACATATTATCTTCTCCCGGTCAATCAAAAGTGATTTTCGGTTTGATTTCTCCCACCGGAAATTTAATTCTTTTAAAACTTGCCACAATTTAGTTCGTTTAATATGAGGCAAATCCGGGTCGTCTCTGACTTCTTGTAAAATTTTGTTTAGGTTTGGTATTCCTTTTTTGAAAAAAAAAATCCATGAATTTTCCTTCGAATGCCATTTTTGGCAAATTTATCAATTTCAATAGGCTTTTTCCCTCTTTTTAAGTGTTCGTTTGTGTTTGGGCTAGGTATACCGTGTTATTTTCTTTCTGATACGAACCTATACATAGTTGACTCCCCTACGCCAGTCATGTTGGCACAACTTTCGACTATGTTGCGAACAGTCTTTGTGGGATTCTGAGAAACCAGGGCATCGTGAACATTCAGGACAATAGTGTTCTCTCTTGGTGAAAAGACAGACTTACTGACTGTACGCAACAGTACCGGTGTAAAACTTGATGATGTTGATGATGAAGCCATCACAAACAATCCAACAAAACGAGCACGAGCGAAAGGTACGTATATGTTCGTAGGTATATGGAATAAAAAATCACTCAAGCACTGCATATAATTCGCAAAAGAAATATCTGAGACGCTAATTACTGCCGTAGACGCGGAAACTCTGACGAGCCGTAAATTACATGCGATCAAAAACGTACTAAACAAAAAATTGTTTTCGTTCGTAATAACTTCACCCTTTCAAGTTAAGTTTCGAATATAAACTGAACAGACGAGGCACGTGGCCAAAGCCGGCATCTTTATACCCATTATATAATTAAAAATCTGAGGAATTATATCCTAATTATCTTGCAACGAATAGTGCCTTCGGATATGAATTCCAGGTTTTCTAGTAAAGTGATTAAACGCGAAGATTAGTATTGAAATATCCAAAGAGATAAGGTATTCTTATTTACAAAATTGTTAATGGTTAAATTCTTATTTTTATTAATATAATATAATAACCAACATTAGTAACCAACAATATTAAAACATTATATTATTATTTAATGAATAAACACCTTAGGAACGCCTATGATTTACGACCGTTTTATGAGTTTGAGGCACATTTCGTGCTATCAACAATTTGTGAACGGAGAATAGGTTTTAGAACATGACAAACTTTTTATAAGAATAACTTTTAATCATAAAACTACAAATAAAAAATTTTCCCATATGGTGCCGACTTACTTGGACACCTTGGCCCTGATTCTATTTCATTTCGATGTCGAAATTTAAAAGCGACTACGCCATGACAGTCGCAATCGCTAGCGATTCTGATTCATTTCGATTGTAGTTAAAACTGGGGATATTTACTTTATCATTTTGACACTGCTGAAAATTTGGGTTGGTCCTGTTGTTTATTGGCTGCACTACGCTTGTTGAATGTTTGTTTTGTTTACGTTACGTGAACGTCTTTTTTTTCTTGTTTGAGTTGTTAAATCATAAATAGTGGCCATTCTCAATTATATTTTGAATTGAAAGAAAAGATGGCAAGAAAAAAAAGGCGATGTGGGAGATCCTTAAGTTATAACCACTAAGATTTCACTTAGTGGTTATATTCTAATATATTTTTAAATTTACTGCAGCTTAGTAATACTAACCCTAAACATTTTAGGTATCCTAGAGGCATAAACATCTTCTTCCAAATATGGTTCTAATACCCTTATTAAATAATTTGCAGCTTGTTTATTAAGCCGGAATTGCTGCCTAAATTGAGCATCACTTAGTGAAAAAGAATTTTGAGTATCCCGTAACATTCTTCTTATCCTCCGTTATGAGCGTCGGATATCTATCCTCTCTAATTCCTCCAAAACTAGCAAATGTCCGTAAAACACAGCCATATTAATACTTTTTGCCTCAGTTTTCCTTGCAAGGATCAAAACACCGCCTACCTAAACTGAACCTAAGTTCACTTCTCCCAGTCCAGTCAGTCATGTCAGATTAATTTCGACTCGAAATTAAATTTCAACCACTTTCTTGAAGTTGAAATTAATTTCAATAAATCGAAATTTAGTGACGTCGTTTGGTTAGTTCAGCTGAAATCCACAAGGTTCGCAAAGTCGCATTTCGACGTCGCCATATTAATTTCGACATGTTTTGAGTCAAAATCTCAATTAGAATCAGGGCCCTTGTGTAAAAGTATCTTGCCATGTGTCCAACCCAGTTCTAGTGTATATTCTGGCACTTATTTGAAACTCTATATTTTAGCGTTAATCCCACATCGACCGTTCTATGCCTCGCTGAGCCACTCTATTTTTTCAACAGATTTTTTAGTAGGTGGTAAAGTTTCTGCACCATAAGTCAATACTGGGAGTACACGTTGTTTAAAAACTAATTTTGTTCGTGCTTTAATTTCGCTCGTGTATTATCTCGACCTATACACAGTTCGTGTACCTAAATACCTATATATATTTTTTATTTAATATCAGGCGCATCGAATGCTAATGGTCATTGACGACATGTTACAATAAAATAAAATTACTTAATTAATTTACATTAGGGTAGACTGCTCAGTGATTGGGCGGTCACATTTCTATTAAGGTATTAAATCATAGAATTATGTAATAAATGTTTATCAGTAGGAATATCACCTTCCTTCCTATACAAAATCAGTTGTAGTTTATACAAACCAAACATTTCTAGAAAAGTCTAGTCTGGAATAAAACAATCTTTTATAATACCTATCTGTCAAGAATGCGTTATTGGTATGATTAGCCACTAATTTGTCAGTTATTAGCCAGAACGGATTATGAAACTTCTAGTGATTAGCCACTAAAAAATCAGTTATTGGACGAAAAAGATAATCAAAAATGAAACAGGTTTAGGTACTAATTAAAATATTTACTATTTATTCACAGTAAAAAATAGTAGATAAAATCAAAATAATTTCCTATTTAAGCAAATTTTAATATAAAAGTAAAAAATGATACATACGTATAAGGCTTAATTCATTTTATATCCTAATATTTTATTATTGTCTTTTTATTGCTTAGTTACCAACTACGTAATACTGTACTTTATGCCCGCGCGGGCATAAAGTGTACTTTATGGCCTGCACGGGTGTAAAGATACAAACAAAAAGATAATAAGATTTCCGTATCGTAGCAACATAACACGGACGATAGAATGTATACTAGTAAATATATTGTCAAAATGAAATCGAATTTTCGGATTTTTTAGAACATATTTATTTGAAGATGGAATAACGAAATAGTATGAAATAAAAGTTTGTATGCACCGCGAGTATTAATAGATGTGTATGCCCTCGGGCGACTTACAAACCCTCGGCCCAGAGGCCCTCGGGTTTGTAACATCGTCGCCCTCTGGGCATAAACATCTTTTTAATACCCTTTTTACAGAAATAACTATTATATTTGTTTTCTAAAGATGGATTGCAGCTAAATATTTGTGAATTTCTTTTATGCCTATTAAGTATATTTAGGCAAGAAATGTGGTAGGCCCTTTGGCAAAAGTTACATGTAATTCCAAGATTTTGCTCTTTAAAATTATAAGCACATGAGAAGCAAAGTTCCTCAGTCAGCTTTGAGTTTTTAAATAACGAATTATTTATTCAGGTTTCCATAAGCTCATCGGTAAATAAACTATTTTTTACCTTCTCTATTGCAATATTTTTCAAAGCACATTTTTCGTTATTTTGAAAAGACGAGGAGGATGATACCTATATCTGGAAAAAATTTATCAAGATGCCAATTGTCTTCACATGTATTAAAATAATCTTGCTATGGTAAGATTATTTTAATACATGTGATATGTTCCTCAGTAAGTTTGTTAAAAATTTTCTCAGTTTATATCTTTCTCTGTTTTTTTACTTTGTGTTTTTTGTTCTTGACAGTTTTTAAATTTTTAATCTTTTTGGAAATTTTGCTAACAGTAACAGCGGTCTTTTTCAAACGTTGTCTTTTTCTCTCCTCCTTTTCTGCAGCACTCTTTTTTTTTAGATTCCTTCTCCTCAGCTTTTCTTTTACCTACGGGGTAGATGTAATTGCTTATGTTATTTTTTTGTATTTCTATTTCCTTTTCGTTTAGATGTCTTTGCAAACTGCAAACTGCAAAGTCTCATTCAGATTTGGAGGCCTTTGTTCGTTTGTGTTTTCATTACTATTATTAGGCTTTGATAGTTTAATTTGCTTCGTGTCTGTAGGTTCAGGGGGCATATCTTGGACGTTAAAAATTTAAATATTTTCATCCGTAGTCCATATAATATTTGATCTTCATATACAATTAATACAGGAATCTCAATAATGTTGAAATCGGAAAGTTCAGGCTCTTCTGTATGGAGAGTGCTATCGGTAGGCATATCTAAAGTTTGCTGTTCCACCGGAATCATTTCTATAGTCTAAGGAATGTATTTAAAAATTCTCCATAACTTAAACTACAGTGGTTGCTTATTTTCTATGACATCCTTATAATCATTGTTAAATTCTTCAATAACGTCATTTCTTATTATGCGAGAGAAATCTTTGTAGCTTAAAAATGTGTTACTTTGATTTTCTGACTTTGTTTCGGATTCAACTGTCAATATTTTTTGTCGTCCAAGACACCTGGAATAATCTAAAGCATTTTGGTTCCAAGAGTATAGTCCGCAAGCCTTAAATCCAATTTTTATTGTTTCTGACTTTCCAGTTTGTTCCACGGCAATTTTCAGAATATTTGCAAAATGCTGTTTTGATAATATCTCTGAAGGATGATCTCATCTCCATTGTATAACAGCATTTTTCCATCCACTTTTGATAGGCTTGAAAGCTGACACATACGATATTTAGTTTTTACACAAGGGTTTTTTCCTAGCGTTGTACGTTATGTGTGTCCGATGACCGTCTAAAAACAAAATAATCGGAAAAGACGTATTCACCTTTTCTAAATTCGGGTAAAGTATATTTTCAATATAATTACACAATAATTCTGCTTTCATTCAGCCTGTATCAGAAAGGCCAATGCCCCATTCACCAAGAACAGACTTGAAGATATTCGCAGGAAGCCGCTAATATGGATACACGACCATCGGTGGTGTTATTCCTCCAGATACTGTAAAAGTAAACATCACAGTGATGGTAAATTTAGACGATGCATGTTCCACTTCATAAACATTTGATGCCGCCCTAGATTCTAGAACTTTACTGTTTTTCGGGCACAGATTAAATCTTCATCTGCATTCATAATACGATCGAGATACTGTAACACTGAAAAAACTTTCAGTTTCAAAAAACCATTTTCTTATGTCACTTTTCGAAACATTTGCGCTAACTATGGTTACAGCTGCTGCTGTACTCAAAGAAATCTCGGGATTTCTTCGTAGGAAAGCTTTGTACCAAGTTTGACTAGGGCGATTGTTAATAAAAAAATTATCTCTGGGATTACTATGAAGAAATTGCTTAACTGATTCCTGTACATCTTCCTTTCGACGTGGAATCCCTTTCTTTTGATTTTCGAAAATCCAGTCTAGCACAATTTTTTTTTCTGGTAGAAGAACTGGATTAGGTCCTAAATTTCGTTTCGTAAATCTTTACTTTTTCAAAATTGTAGGGTTGCTCTTCGTAATGAAAACCCGTTGTTTATTTCATCTAGGTCCGTTTGAAGCTCTTCCTCTGTATATTTTTGTTAAAATTTAATTTAATTTTAGGCATTGTTACAAAAAGTTTAGTTCAATATTACCTGCAAATTTGTAAAAACAGTTATTGGCCCTGTGTAACATCAGTTATTGGCAGGGAGCCAATACCTGATTTTAATGATTTGTTTGTCGAGGTGAGTTCGTCGAGATATTTAAAATTCAGTTATTGGCCATCAGGCCAATCACTAATTCAGTATGAGTTTTAAAATCTAAAGATTGGCCGTCATTTATTTTCTTTTATAACATAAAAAAAATCATATAATTAGGCACCAATTACTTAACTAACACTATTAAAGTAAGAAAATCAGGTTTTAAAAGAAAATAAACTGCACAAACATGTAGAGTCTGCACCAAGATGTAGTCGCTCGTAGCAAATACCTTAGAAATCTAACTGAATAAAACATACGACTAAATGACCTGTTAACAATGAGTTATAGCGCGCAAATGGCACACTATTCAAAGAAATTTTCTAGATGCGGCCTTTAATTTTGGAAGACGAATGTGATACTGGTATTTAGTATTGGTTGTACAGTACAGTCTTGTTTTTAAAAGTTTTTTAATGGGGGCCGATGACTGATACACATATTAAATATGCCTAATTACTGGGTATTTTAGCCTAGATAAAAAAGGTGAGTTTTTAAAAAAGGAAATTTACATTTACAAGTGTTTTACATTTAAAATTGTCACACATCCATCACATACCGGTTGATTCTCCTCGTCAAATAAATATGCCTGTGTTATTCCTGCATGACCTAAACATAATCGATAAATTCTAACGTGGTGGGCCCTCCTTCTGTTTTGCTTTCTCCACATTTTTAAAGATGTTTTAAATTCTTTTAACTTAGATGCGGAGTTATCTCATTCACTTTGCCACTTATACTGGAATATAATTACTGTTTTAATTGCACCAGCAACAACTTCACTCACTATTGTTGAACTTTCGTGTTTTGCTGCATCTCTAGCACAGGAACCTGCTTCTTCGTTTTCTCAGGTTTTACAAGGAAATAAATTGGATGTTTTTGATACAGCTGATGTTTTATTAGAATGGATGTTAAAGAATCAGCGATAAATATTGCCATACTATAGTTCTTCTTCTTTATAATTATTATTAATGCTTGTAGGTTGGCATACAACTCGGCCGTGTGAACAGTATTGAATGGTGATAATTTGAGTTTCATTTCATTCTGTTTCGTTTAAATTTATTAAAAAAAATTATAAGACTTAATAGCTTTTTGCATTCTTTATTTTACCACGATAAAGAAGTAATTGTTAGTAACGGTTCGATCATACCTATATGTTGTGTTGCAGAGTTTGTAAAATAATATTAATTGGAATAATTACGCTGCCTATACCTTTCAGGTATGCTTGCAGTTTTGGTCCATTGAGAGAATTTATTACTATAGCTTGTCGACAGGTTGGAGGTGACGTCGCCTTCTGTTGTTTTGAAATTTGTGAATATGATTTTGAAATTGTAATGGTTAAATTAGATATATGACTTGTGTTAGCCATTGATAATAACACAGTTGAAGTATAATTTCTTTTATCTAAAAAATCTTGAGATCCTTTTTGACGGTCTAAATTCTGCACGATATTATCAGCGAAGCAGAAGTGGTTTACTCTGTCACGATAGGTGTTAGTTTCTATATTTTTCAACTTAAGGTTTATTGAAAACAGATTTTTTTCCATTCCAATTTCACATTCCATATTTGCTAAAGCTAAGGATAATGAACCACCAACACCAGAGGTGACCACAAACGAACAAATAAATATTAAGGAGGAAGAGGTAAAGGAAGCACTAAGGAAATTAGAAAATAGAAAATCACCAGGAGAGGACAGAATACCGAACGAACTCCTAAAGTACGGAGAACTAGATCTGATCAAACAGCTATTAAAACTAATCCAAAAAATAATAGAACAAAACAGAATTCCTCAAGAATGGAGATCAAGCACCCTAATACCTCTCTTCAAAAAGGAAGACAAATCGGTAAGATCAAGCACCCACGCTAGATTTATAATGAGGCAAGTGCAAGAAAAATCACTAGAATACAACAAACCTGCATATCTGTTTCGTAGAACTTACAAAGGCATTTGACAGGATCAAATTAAAAGACGTTATCCACTTATTGTATACAAGAGAGATACCTCTAGGAATAATCAAAACGATCGAAAATATCTACCAAAACAACACAATAAAAGTAAAAGTAGAAGAAGAACTAACCGACCCCATTGAAGCTGGCAATGGGATAAGATAGGGAGATTCCCTTAGTCCTCTATTGTTCAACCTGATTATGGATGAAATAATAAAAAAAAATAAGAACTAAAAAAAGGATACCAAATGGGAGAAAAACAACTTAAACTAATACTACTCTCTCAAAGTGAAGATGATTTACAACGTATGCTGCACTAATTTAATATAACTGCTAGAAAATTTAACATGTTAATTTTCCCAAAAAAGGAAAAAATACATGGTTACAACAGCAAATGTACTAAGATGTAAATTGGAGCTGGAAGGTCAGATAATAGAACAAATGATGGAGTTTAAATATCTAGGCATCACATTATCTAGCTACGGAAAGCTCAAAACCGAAGTGGAAGATCAAGTGAATAAAGCAAACGGAGCCGCAGGCTGCTTAAATGAAACAATATGGAGAACTAAAAATATCTAGAAAGAAACGAAAGGCAGAATTTACAAAACAGTCATCAGACCAATAATGACATACGCGGTAGAAACAAGACCTGGCACAGAGAGGACAAAAAGGATGTTAGAAACAGCAGAGATGAAAACACTTAGAAAAATTGATGGTAAGACACTATATGACAGAGCTCGAAGTACAGATATACTACGTAGATGCAAGGTGGAGAACATTAAGAACTGGGTAAGAAATAAAAGAGTAGAATGGAACGATCATATAAGCCGAATGACAACAAATAAAGTAGTAAAGACGGCAAGAGACGGTTCCCAATAGGAAGACGAACAGTAGGAAGACCACGAAAACGATGGAACGACAACTTACTGGAGGCACATTTAAAAACAGGGAGAGTCATGTCTATATAAAACGAAGAAGAAGAAGAAGAATTTCACATTCTCAAAATACTAAAGATTTTGGGAAAAAATTAAATCAAAGCACTGTGTGGTTTCTTAGAAAACAAAACAGAATTTATGACACTGGGATATTGCCAACTGTTAGGCTTAAGTCGGCATTTGTCACAATACCAAAGAAACATCGTGCAAATACATGCTGTAATTATCAGGCAATAAGTCTGATAAGTTACGTTTTGAACATCTTCCCGCAAGTAATACATAGCAGAATATACAAGCTATTAAAAAAGAAAAGTTCAATTCGAATTTAAGAGAAACCTGAATAGAGACAACAAAAGGTATTATTGCGAATGGTGTAACCGTGAATAATATTAGATATGTTGGGGATACCTTGCTTAGACCTTTAAAATCTAATGAACAAAATAAAACAAACCTGTGATCAGTATGAATTAAAGCACATTATTAAGAAATCTAAATATATGATAGTTACTAAACAAAATTATATACACGATGATGGTATAAAAGAGGAAGATACTGTACTGCGCTGGAGTAGAGAAACATGTATTTTAGCAATAATATCAATAAGAGCTGGGATCCAACCGTAGATATTAAAAACCAAATAGAACAAGCTTGAGCTATATTTGTGAAACTAGAAACGTACTTTTCAGCTACGATCTTAGTATTGACTTTCGCATTATCATGACATATTGCTATATATTTCCAGTGCTCCTGTATGAATTGAAAATGTGAATTCTAAGTGAGGCTATGCTTAAACGCTTGGAATCCTTTGTGGTGTGGATATACAGGTGACTACTAAGAATAAGACTGGATCGACAGAATTAGATCTGAAGAGATCCTTAGCCAGCTGAACCAAACAATACAACTGATTAATATAATAAAGAGAAGAAAGTTGAAATACTTTGGTCACATTATGAGACACCCCGAAAAATATGAACTTTTGCATCTGATCGTTCAGGGAAAGATTTAAAGTAAACGTGGTCCTAGTAGAAGAAGAATATCTTGGCTGAAAAATGTAAGAAAATGATGTAAAAGATCTACTACATCATTATTTGGAGTTGCTGTCAATAAAGTTACGATAGCCAATATGATAACCAATATGATATCCAACGATCAATACCAGTCATGGAAATACAAAAAGAAGACGCAGATGTACAATAAACCAATTTGCTGTAGTGCGACCAATGTAAAACAGACGCAAACAATGTGACGAACAGTCACACACTGTTCGCCATAGATATTTCCCCATCTATGTAAACTGTCAGCTTATCTACCGTTTTTTCTTAATTTGTCCTTATTCTATTTAGGGTTGTCCGTTTATTAGGGTGCAGTTAAAAGCTAGCGCTTTCTGATCAATAAAGCCATTCGGTGCATTTTCTGTGGTAAGTCGGTCTCCCTATGTCATCTTTATACGTTGGTTAGACTAAAATGTTTCTGATATAAGAAGGTAGCATTTAAAAATGGAGGATATTATAGAAAAGAGTGCAGTCTATTAATTTTGATATCAAGCTTCTCATAGCGGATGGGTAGTTGTGGTTAGCGTGAATCTTTATATATTATCTCTGACTTCGAAGAGACTGACTTCGATGTATTTTTTGCCATTATATATGCCTCAGAATGGAAAGTCAATAGTTCGGAGTTGGTCTTTGTACCTGAGATCATTTGCATTGTCTGATTTAATCGAGTGTCAATAATATTTTGTATTTGCTAATGAGTTATACCGGAGAGACATATTTATTTACCGTGTATACAAGTCAAAGAGCTGATGATGTAAGTACTAAGGCTGAAGATCTCCAAATGGTGCCACGTAGGTTTTGTATTATATTCTTGTTTTTAATTACTGCCGTTCTTTATAATATGTATACATATTATGTGTTCTTTGAAACTTAAAATTGTGTCAAGAGATACTGCAAGAGATTTTGGTGTGTAGTTATGAGTCAGTAGTCTGTTTTTAAAGTGAAATGTGAGCTTTTTGCCAAAGCCTTAGTTTGTAAACAAATTCTCTTAAAATGGAAAGATCATTTGCTAGTATTGTTTCTTGCTATTATATCTCTATTGTCTTGCTGCAATGTTTAATGTGCAAATTAAACAGTAAGGGTTCCAGAATATACCATTACTTCATTTGGACGCTTTTAAAATTGACCACTGTAACTTAAAAGGGTCTATTGGTGAGCATGTTATCAATGAGTTTAGTTATTTTTTGATACGGAATAACACAATGGTCTGCAGATTATTCCTTGTATCTAGACAGTATTCTATGCAGCTGATAAGTCAATAAAAGCAATGAATTTTAGCTTTATTTGAAAATTTGCTTCAGTATATGTTTTAAGGGATAGCAGCTTATCCGTTTAACTGCGGTTAGATCTGAACTCTGCATGCTTAACGAATATCAATTAAAACATGTTTCTACTAATCGACCATTTAATATAAAAATTAAGCTGCAGGTGCTGTTCAATTTTTTCACACGCGAAAAATCATGTCATTTTTTCGCCTTATTACTAGCTATCATTCTACCACAATTTTACAATTATTTCTCATTCTTCAACCCTTCCTACTCAGATTTTAACCCCACTCCATTAGAAATACACAGTTTTAAAATAGCAAGAAAAAAAATCGGTTGCCTGTAAAGTCGGTTTTACGGGCGAAGATTTTACGTGACAACGTCTTTTTCTCGGTAGAATATTTATTGATATGAATATTATTAAATTGCACAATAGGAACAAGGAAATGAATGAAAATAAGAATTGCACAAATTTTAACTATAATTTATTTGAAAATTTTTTCGATATATCAATTAGTTGCGGAGATATCGATCATTGAAGTTATTGTTTGCTACCAGTATTTTATATATTTATTTTTTTCAGTTATAAAAAATTACTATTTCCAATTGTGTCCAAGTATGGTCACATGTATTTGCCTACATATTAAATAATAATAAGTACAGATAATGTTATGTGACGTTCACTTCTGATTATATATATTTTAATATTTTTAATTTTAAAGAATCAATTTGAAAATCAAAACACTTATTCAGATCGAAGGTTCAAATTTTTGCTAAATAAATTTGAAATTAATTAAAATTTGTAATTGTAAATGGTAAAGTTGAAAATTAAAACATTTACTAAAATTGGAGTTTGAAATTCTTGCTAAACACAGTTAAATTCTAACTCCGCGCGTGGTGATTGGTCGGTTTAGTTCGTTTGTTTGGTCGCCCTGTTTTAACAGGTTAGAAGTTATAATTTGTTATTTTAAATGTTTGACTAGCAATACGCGCTGTTTCTTCTCAATCCACTGAATTACGATTGATTGCAGAGTGATTTAAACTAATAATTTACTTAACACTATCAACATTTGTCAATAGTATGACATAACCTATAAACTCAGTTTCTCAACTTTTGTGTCAATCTAACAATTAATCAATCAATCATAGTTTACGATAATGAAATATTAGTGTACAATTATTTACCTTTATTGTTGTAGTTGTTGTAAATGACGAATCTAAGCACTCCACATTTTCACTACAGACACAGCTGACGATACTTTAACCACACGTGTGAACTTGTATTATGACGCTTTCTCCGTTTTCTAACGCCAAGCACGCACCGATTCAACGCGCCTAATTCTCTAGTGCCGCGCGCAGCGGACCGATCATGTTTGAGTGGGAGAGAGACGCAAGGCATTCGCCGGTCCGGCGGGCCTCTCTCTCGTTCGGTGACTCACTGTAACAGACGTGAGCGGGCGTTACACTTTTTCTTGAATGACTCCGAGCCACAACCTAATTTAAGACGTTGTCACGTCAAAAGACACTCTCTTGATTGTTGACTCTCGCTAGGGACAGTCGTTAGCTCTTTCGTCTGCTGAGTCTCGCTGGGCAGCCGTATACCCTCTCTAGCCTGTTAACTATCGCTTAGTACAGACGTACCGCTCTTTTTCTCCACTCTAACTCTCTCGCTTATAGTTACGCGAAAAATACCACAAATACTATTTTAAATCGTATACAGACGCAAAATTTGCTCTATCTAGTGATCTCAGTGTTAGTACCGCGAAACACGTGTTCAGAAGCCGGTACCCAGACAGATTCCGCGTATTAAAACCAACCGCGAGTGTAGCCTGTCAATACCGCGAGTGTGTGGAGCAAAAATATTGGTAAGACTTTGTATAAACTTAATTTGCTATAATCTGTATAACCTTTTACCACATATCCTATTTTATTTAAACCTGCCCTATGTAACAAAGTCCTCATTAACTGAACTTATATTTATAATTTCACATATGTACACCCTTTTTGTACAGGTGCTACTATGTAGGTTTCTTAAAACTTAGCTGGCATGTTACTACCAAATAGCAAATAACAGAGCGGCTTTTAATACATTGACGGATTATGAGCTTTAACTTTCAAACCCCTTTGACCTTTATTTCGCAAGTGTTTCAATATTTGAAGGGTAATCATTGTTCTCACTAGTTCCAATTATTTATTGAAAAAATGTGTAATGTGTAATATGCCATATCGTGTTGAAACTTAAATTAAAATACCAAAAGCGCATAATAAATGCACAACAAATGTTCGAATTATTTATCGAGAAAATGTGTAGTGTCTAAATTTACATGCCATATTATGTTGACACTTAAATTAAATCCTGGCGATTATAAATATTTCCAAATCCAGAATATACTTGAACTTTATTATTTTGTTGGCAAATCGGTATAGTCTAGAAAACAAACCTACATTTTATTACATCAAAAAGCGTAATGATATAATACGTTTTGAGTAGTTCAATGGAATATTTCCATTCTGTTGGTCTGCGGGTATTTACACACAAACAAGGAAATACATTACAAGCAGAATAAAGGAGAATCCAAGAGTAAATACATCAACGTATTATAATGCTGTGTACATACGTATGTCAAATCAACAAAGGTAGAGAATTTCGTTCTGGTTACGACATTAAATATAATTTGGAAATTTGAATATATAGACAGAAATAAATAAGCAAAATATTGTTGTAAGTCAGTTGTATAGTCAGAATGTTTCTATTAATAAAGTATTTGGAATAACTATAAAAATTAACAATTAAGAAAAATACTAAATTGTATGCGATTAGATAATTAAGACACAAGGCTAAGTAGAAACTTGTACTCAAAACAAATATCTATTAATAGAAGAGTACGACAAGGCTACATTTTGTTGCCTGTATTATTAAAGTTGTACTCGGAAGCAAATCAGTTTGAAAACATAATTATAATAATAATCTTAATTTAATTAGCATGTCGAGTCTAGTAGGCCCTTGGCTTGAAAAATAACGATATAAGAAATCTGCATCGTGGGCAAAAAATAAAAAGAAAGATTGTGCTATAGCTCTATTTACAAGATACCAAAATAAAAAAATTCTAATGAATAAAAACTATATTTTTAACAGATGGAAGCAATATTTCAAACATTTGCTGAATAAATAAGAAAATCTGGAAGTAAACTTAAATAACGGGAAAACATTTTTAAGTACACAGTCTGTAAGGATACGATCGTTAATAATCTAACATTTCGAAAGTTAGCAAAAATCACAGTTTCCTAATGAAATCATATTCCTACACTTGCTACTAATGTGCCGCTGTAGAGTAGGCCACCTACAATACTATCTAATGTATCGATATGTAGGTTATAATAGAATCGATTCCCTTGTCATTGAAGAGCAAGGGAACCTAGCCTTCTTCTTATCTATCAAGGAAATGTTGTTCATTTTAGAACAGAACTTTAAGAAGAGAAGATAAGTTAAGTTATCACGGCAGGCAGGATCTTAGTAGAAAGAAGTTATTTTATTTATATATTTTGGAACGTCAGGAGTTTTTTTTTAAGTTGAAGAAATATATATTTTATGTTCAGTTTTTTTAAGAAGTTACGTTATTTTTATGAGAAAACACTCTAATAGGTTCTGGTAAGCTACCACACACTTTCCATTTAAATTTGCAAGTCCTCAATTATCTAAACTTTCTTACATTATTAGAAATATCCACCTTTATTCTTATTTTTTTATACATATATAATATATTCCAGTGTAGTAACAATAAATATTTGAGCCAAGGTCTCTTAATGACAAATATGTTCTAGTTTTGTTATTTGAACAAAAAATCTAATAAGTACAAGAACATGTACTCAAAAAGGTTTTTTTTTCTCTTTTAGCCTGCCGGCTTTAATCTTAAGCATTGGAACTTTCATTTTGATTTAGGGAAGAATATTTTTTTAATTTGGGAAGTACAATGATTTGGGGAAGAATTGGAACGTTGATTTTGGAAAAGAAGCAATTTTAAGTTGGAATTTTCTGGTTGGTCTGCCAGTCCTAGCTAGCTGTTTCACTAGTCAACGCAGGCTGGGCCATCTCATAGCCCATCCACTACCTGGACACTAGACAGCGGATAGTGTATATCTGGGTATGATTTTTATAACGACTAAGGATTTTTCTAAAATGGCAAATAATTAAATCATGATTAGTGGAGTTTTTGTCAAATGAAGTAAGTTCAAAGTGATATGATGATATGTTTTGAATCCAAGGTGGATTATTGTCATATATGTGTATGGAAGACATTCAGGTATGACAATATCAAACAGATGAAAATGGTCTTTTATTCTTTTAGACAGTTTTAACAGAACGGTAATTGGTGCATTGAGGTTTGGGAAATTATCAGTAAAAGTATTTCTATAGACAGGATTTTTTGCATTATCCTTAATTTTTGTTGCATACGTTAGACTAAGATAAGCTCTTCTATCATTTAACAACAATTCATTTGCTTTGCAAAGTAAACTTTCAGTCGGTGTTGTACAAAAGGCTCCCAGACATATTCTGAGTGCTGTGTTGTGAATAGTGTCTAGCTTTTTAAGTACTGATTTCAATGCTGACTCGAAATATGTATATAATTAACAATGTACTCCTGTCTGAACCGAATTCGTGTGTGCTAGAATTTTTAGTAAATTTAATCTTCTGTAACATTTACATGTTAGATTATTGATATGTTCTTTTCAATTCAACTTTCTGTCAAAAGTAACTCTTCACAATTTCAGCTAATCTTTTTGTTGTAGTGATTGGTTGTATAGATATAATGATATTGTGGTACTAACTCTGTTTTTAAAAAATACTATATATTTAGTTTTAGTTGTTGAAAAGATAAATCCAGTTTCCTGTGTCCATTTTTTAATATCTAACAAGAAACTCTGTGCAAGTTGTGAGCGGTTGTTTAAGTTTTTGCTTTGACCAAATATTACGAGATCGTCAGCAGAATAGCGTCCTTTAAGTGGAAGTTTTAAATTTCGTAGAACATCATTTATGGCGATTATAAATAGCGTAGGACTTATAACAGATCCCTGAAACTCTAGTTTTTGTTATGCACGATTTTAACCAAATTCAATTAAAAAAATATAGATTTCAAAATTGTCACACGAAATTTATTAAATGTATTTGAATGAAATTTAATGGGCTTTTTTATAAAGATTTTCCAGACGAAATATGAAGGTCTTAAGTGCAATCTATGTGGTTGAAAAAAATTGAATAATAAATCCACTAGGAATCTAAGTTCCTGTAGCTGACTGTATACCATGTATCACAACAAATTTTTATTTCAAATCCTTTAAAAGGTATATAATAAAATACCCAAACGGGCTATATCACAATTACATTACAGAACGTTTTCGGAATGTAAATTCCATCATCAGTGTTATGAAGTATACATGCTATGAGCCACTAAAATATATGCGTGAAAACCCGTTAATAGTTATTTAACCAACAAGTGATTTAATAAGGGCGATTAACAATTGAGATATTTTAACGCGTGAGCGAAGCGAGCTCGTTAATGTTCGAGATTGTTAATGGCCATTTTAATTCACGAGTTCGTTACAAAACTTTTCGTTACAAATTTATATTTAAGTCTTCTTGGACCTCTGTAAATTCTGTGATAGAAGGAGTTAAATTCTGGTAGAGTTAAATTAAACTCTTCGTCAATATCCATCCTTTGATTTTTCAAATACACAGAATTTTAAACAATAAAGTAAATAATGACATACAATGACAGATTAATTTTTTAGTGGGAATATAAATAGGTATATGTTTGGTTGCCTACACCACAGGTCACTGCCAATCACAGAGAGTTTAATTAATTTATGCAAGCAATGTATGTTGTGTTGTCCATAATGAAATCGTTCATTAATAGAAAATCATTCATTAATAGGGGTCATTAATCAATGATTTTTAGGGTGTTAAAATTGATCAGAAATGGACGGTCGACGGAAAATGTTGTTAATTTATAGTTATGTTACATTATATATTATTACAAATTAGAATGTTCAAGTTATCGTTAGAATTGGTACCATGGCAACGTTACATGGTTCTGAGATAAAGTGTCTTCGAGGACCTGTTGATAACAACTCGTTGTACAATTTTTGTAGAATTCAGTTATATTATTTATGTCATTTTCAAACAACTCTAATATATACAGTTGCCATTCTCGTTCGTTCTGACTTATAATGGTTTTGTTGTTATTGTCAAATATTACAAACAGAACTCGTTCTTGAAATATAAATAAATAATTTTCTTTTTTATTTTAGAATTCAACTTATTTCGAGGCTTTATACCGAATTTGTTGACAATGATTATTTTCTCTCAAAATAGGTTATCAAGATATAACTCAACATTTCTTCTACATGCTGTTTTGAGACCAGTATAGATTTTGCTGAGTTCCTCAATCCACACAGTTGAAACTAATGCGAAATTAGGTATTTGCTTTGCATACCTTTTTAATATTAAATTATTTATAACCTCCTCCTACCAAGGCGGCCATCAGCCTACATTAAATAGTTCATATTATATTATCCGTTTAAACTTATTCTTTTATTTTACCACAATTTTTTTACTAATAAGTTATATATATATATATATATATATATATATATATATATATATATATATATATATATATATATATATATATTGAGTTTTGGAGTTATTTATATATTGAGTCTTTTAATATTAAGTTATAATGTACCTAATATCATATGAATTTATTATAAATAATTAATAATTTGAAAAATTATGGACCAGATAGAGACTTTATTTTTCATAAAATTAATAAAGTGTTTTAAAATGAAAAATTTGTTCGCAAAGAAAATTAATCAAACTACGTATAGGCCATACTAATTTTCTGGCCTGGATCCTCATGAGCAGTATTAATGTGATTGCTTTTAGAAACTTCCATCTCAATTTAGCCACAAATTAAGAGTGAGCGCTTTACCAAAGAGGAACTAAACAACGAGGGCGAACAACGTTTGATTGTTTATTTTTTTAATTTCCACTTTTAATCCATTGTGTAGCGAACCTTCGTTAATCCTGGGGAAGCTCTCTATTCGTCTGGTATAATAAAATTGTTTCGAACAAGCAGCTGCTATCTTTCGGAAAGCCTTGCCAGATAGTTTTAGTAGTCGGTTTTTTGTTTTTGTGTTTTTTTCCTATTTATATCCCACAGAATTCAATATCACGTAAAAGTTAACTGGTTAGTTTTAGAAGATAAAAATAATAGGAAAAGTATTTTAGGATAAATTTGAATTAAATTTTTACGTAATGTAGATCTTTCAAGGTTTTACTGTAAATCAGAGAGTTAACTAGGGACGCTCTCTGCAAGATATTACCATTATACAGAAAGTACGTAGCCATCATATTGTATACACAATTTTTATTGATCTATACATACAAAGATCCTAACAATAAATTCTTTATATAAATATTAGAAAAACTATGTGTAAAATTATAAATACAATAGCTAATTATAAAACCAAATAACTTACATAATTTTTAGAGCAGTATTTCAAGTCATGAATCAACTAAGTAAGAATCAAAAATGCCTATCAAAAATCAGCAAATTTAATCAAAAAAGATACTTTCAAAATACATTTATTTATGAAAGCAATTATCCAACTTTATTAGCTAACATAACCAATAAGAAAAATAACTTAAATATTCTCAGGAACAAGAGAAAATAATTAAAACAAAAAGAGGATGAGGGAGGTACTTTAGGCAATCTAAGACAATCTTCTGTCCAAAGTGAAAATTAGATTTAAAAAATATAGAGATGATGATGACGAAGCTCTTTCAGATGATGCATCCGAAAGTAATAAAAAAGATATCGAAGATCCTGTTGCTCTGTTCAAAAATTTTTGATGATAATATTATCCAGATGTTAGTAAAAGAAACAACAAGATATGCCATTTTTAAAAACTTTACAGTTCTTTAAATTGCGGTGGAAAAAATTCGATGTTTCATTACCATTCTAATCATGAGTGGATACGACTGCAAACCTAGCAAGCGACATTTTTGGGACAGCCAGCCTGACATGCGAAATGAAGCAGTTTAAAATGCCATGAGACGGGAAAGATTAACTCAGATAATGCAATTTATACACTGCGCAAATAACTCCAAAGTAGATGCTAATGACAAACTCTTTACACTCCAACCGCTTGCAAATATGATAAAAAATAAAGCAAATCCAATTAGATTTTTTTTGCTTTCAAGATGTGGGTGCTCAAGTTCTACAATGATATCTTCTAGATTTTAAAGTTTACCAAGGTAAACAAAAAGATATGCACACCACAGTTGAGGAAACCTTTAAAAAACCTACCACCCTGCTGATAAAAATATTGGAGCTAATACCACATAAAGAATATCCTTGTTATTTTTATGTGGATATTTTTTTCATTAATAAAAACGTATTCAACTACTTGAAATTAAATGGATATAACATTACGGAAACCTTTAGGGCTGACAGAATTTCTATAACTTGTCTACTATCGAGAAAAAAAGAATTGAAAAATTTGGACCGTGGTAGTTTTGCTTCATGTACCGACAGCGACAAGAACTACAAGAAATAAGTAAATCAACAAAGACAAGAAAATTTTATCAGAGACTTAACAAAAGCAGAAAAGACTTTCAACCGAGAACAACGATGTGTAGAGATAAGGAAAGTAATATATTGACAGAACAGCAAGAGATACTAAGTAGATGGACAGAACATTTTACGGAAAAGTTTGAAGGAGATCGGAGAAAGACGAACCCTGACATACCATTAAATCAAGCAGACAACAGAGAAAAGACTCCACCAACAATAGTCGAGATTAGAGCAGCAGTAGACAAGTAAAGAATAATAAAGCACCGGGATCGGATCAAATATCATCGGAGTTACTGAAGGAAGCAGGAGACGCACTACAAAAAACAATACATAAATTGAAAACAAAGATATGGTCGAATAAACAGCTACCAACGGAGTGAAATAGTAGTATTATTCTACCATTACATAAAAAAGGAACTCAGTTAGAATGTGGAAACTACCATGGAATCACGCTGCTAAATAGAGCATACAAAATAATGTTTAACATCATTTATGAAAGACTTAGACCACACGCTGAAAAAATAGTTGGCAAATACCAAAGTGGCTTCTGTAGACAGAAGTCAACAGTAGACCAGATATTTGTTCTGTGACAGATCCTCGAAAAAACAAGTGAATATAACATCGACACACATCAGACTTTGAAAGCACATATGACAATATAAACCGAGAATTCTTAATAAAAGCAATGGAAGAATTTAGTATAACAACACAACTAATAGAACTAATAAAAGAATCTCTAAAAGTAGAAAATAGAATCCGGATACAAAACGAATTAACGGAAACAATAGATGTGAAAAAGGGACTACGCCAGGGAGACGCACTATCATGCATCTTGTTCAACATCGTACTCGAGAAAATACTGAGGGACACAACAGTCAATACACGAGGAACAATCATTAATAAAAGCGTGCAAATACTAGCATTAGCAGATGATGTTGACATAATCGCAAGATCAAGAAGAGAAATGATAAAGGCATACAACCAAATAGAACGAGCTGCACAAAATACTGATCTTAAAATCAATCAGACCAAAACAAAATATATGCAGGTAAGTAAAAACGCAGAAATAAGGCAGCCACAAAATATAACAATAGGAGAATACAACATAGAGGGGGTAAAAAACTTTATATACTGGGGATCGCTAGTCACGTCTGATAATAACGTTACGGAGGAAGTGAAGAGGCGAATATTTATTGCAAATAAATGTTACCATGACTTAATTAGGCAACTAAGATCAGATAACGTCGCAAGAAAAACAAAATGCTAAATATATAAAACCCTAGTAAGACCGGTACTCACATATGGCTCAGAAATCTGGACACTCACTAAAAGAGAGGAAACATTGTTAGCCACCTTCCTCAGAAAAATCTTGCGACACATTTATAAGGACCCAAAAGAAAACGGAATATGGCGAAGAAGATACAACTCTGAACTATATAAAATATACCAGGATCCGGATACTATAACATTCATTAAAATAGGACGGCTGCGTTGCATAGGACATGTACAAAGAATGGAAGAAGGCGAAATACCAAACAAAATAATCAAACAGATGCCAGTAGGAAAAATAACAAGAGGAAGACCGAAACTGGGATACTTAAAACAAATAGAAAATGCTATAACAACCTTAAAAATAAAAAACTGGAGAAAAAAACCACGAAACAGATCAGAATGGAGAAGAATCCTGGAACAGGCCAATACCCAAAAAGGGTTGTCGAGCCAGTGATGATGATGATGATCGACAGCGACCATGGTTTTTTTCATAAAGTGGGTAGACAATAACGTTGTGGCTACTGGATTTACAGCTTATGGTGCTGCACCTGTGGGAACTGTGCGTAGATATAGCAAAAAAGAAAAATGTGCAAATTCCAAGACCGCAAATCATTGCCAAATATAACAATAATATGGAAGAAATGGATTTAGTGGACTAAAACACCTCTACATATAAAATTGGAATGCGTTCAAAGAAGTTGTGGTGGTGTATCTTCACATGACTTATTGATGCAAGTATTAGTAACAACTGGATTCTCTACAAGCACCACTACCCCAAGATTTCCCAATTAGATTTCAGATGTATTGATCAGTCATATCTTAAAAAATATACAAATGCTCCAAAGCATGGAGGAAGACATAGTTCTTCGAGATTTAGTGTCTCGCTTAATAGAATCTTAGACAATCTAAGGTACGATGAAAACAATCACCTTTTAATATTTATATCTAACAACAAAAGACGTCGCTGTGCAGGAGAGGGGTGTAGCAGTAGTACTCAACAATGTGCAGCAAATGTGATGTCAGCATGTGTATTGACTGCAATTATACTTTTCATATGAATATATTCTAGTTATAATATAAATTGCAATGTGTTTCTTAAGAATTTATTATATTTTAGTAACGGTACCGTAATGACATAACGTTACACTTTTTTATGTAACTCATATTTTTTTGTTAGTTAATAAGTTTTTGGGTTAAAAAATTGATAATTTGTATATTATTCTACATTTTTAATAAAAATATATTAGTTTTTTTAATAAATTACAAAAAAAATAACTCGGGTCATAATGGGTTAAATGTATCTAAATATCTGTCACTCCAGTGAATAAGTGGTTAAGTCAATTTTGCATAGTTTTCAGGAGATGAGTTACAAGTTTTGACAACATGTCATAAATCGATTTTATACAATAGAATGCTAAAACATTTACAAAAAAATTAGATAGAATACAAATGTATTATTGGTCTCATTCTGTAACTACTAAGTGATTAGGATACTGAGATATGAGACTTAAACATTTATTCACCGTCGACTTACCCAGTTATTCACATCAATATATATTAATAAAAATAAGCCAATCTGCGTATTTTATTTCTTGGTTTAATGACTTAAAACATAAAAAAAGGATATCTCTTTATTTTAAATTTAACAAAAACAGTTTAAAAAACATTTATTATGAATTATTTGGTGTATCTTCGTCAGGATCCAATTCTTCCAGGTCAGGATAATTGGCGACATCGTTTTTCGTTTTCAGGTTTTGATAAAATGAATGGAATGAAGGATCTATTAAAAGCAATAAAGACAATAAGTCTTTTTTCTTTTCTGCTGCTATCGGTACTGATTCGTTGTTAATATTGGGTAAACTAAATAATATAGTTGGACGTCCTCTACGAGCAAAATTTATTGTTTTGAAATGATCTTCTTCTTTTAATGAGCACTTAAATGAAATTTGGCCGCCGCTTTGAGCATATTGAAGCCATTGGACAGGTTTCCACAGAAACCGTTCGCCATCATTATCAATTTTTTTAATAATGTAAGGGCCATGGTTCTTCACAAGCGAATTAAAATCGAAGAAATTCTCTTTCAACATCATAACAATTTCAAAAGGATTTTTTTGTTTAGCAATTCGGATTAACTGTGCCCAGTCGTTAAGATGATTTATTTTTAAATTAGTTTTTTTCTTGGCCCTTTCAATAACGGAGTGGTCAGTATCACACTCCATATGGGTATGACCACTAACCAAAAATTTGTGGTTGATCTTCAGGTTTGCCTTTTAATTCACAAAATTAAGAAACATTAATGCAACGACGTTATTTTTATTTTGACCGCCACACGTATCGTAATAAAATGTTACTTCTGTTTTTTCAGAAGACAAGTGTGTTAAAAAATGATTAAGGCATGAGGCGATTTCATTAGCTCCCCTGCCAGATATGGTTTCATCCCACAAGTAGCAAATTGCTTTGTCTGTTACCATGTCATGCACCGTGAGGTTAAAGCTCCACAGCTGCCTCTTGTAGAAAGAAACTGAGGTTGTAAGGTAAGGGGTAGGCAGGCACTGTTGCAAGTCAAATGCATAAACTCCTTTCGATTGATTTTCTTTAGCAATTGCCTTGTCTCGACTTTTCTGCTCATAAGCAAATTGAGCCATGTTATGATGTTCGTCTCTTTCGGCTATTAATTGGGTTTTATATTCTCCTGAGGATAATTTAATTTGTACATTAAAATTGTCACATTTGTGACATGTATCTTGCTTTGGTTTTTTAAAAGCTAAACCTAAATCACGAAAGATTTTAGTGTAATAAGTTAGGCAAACAGAAGATGCTCGTCCTTCCTTATACAAATCAAACATTTTTGAAATAGTCAAATTGGATGGTAAAAATTTCTTATTAGTTCGATTTCGACAATAGTGGCTCTCGTAATTGGGGAATGACAAAATATGGGACTTGACATCCTGCAAATCTTTTAAGCTCCATTTACTTTGAGGCGAGGCTAAACCTCGTTGGTCTTTTTGTATTATACCACTTGCAGAATTGGCCTTTTTTTCTATTACTAATTGGACAAAACCTTTTGTTTCGTCCAATATTTTTTGGAAACAATCTTGGCATACTTTTACTTTTTGTTTATCAATTATTAAATGGTACGAGCAACTGCATGACCTGTCTTTTTTTGGATTAATAATATTTTTTTTAGTCTTTTTATCATTTATTTCTATTAAAGAACCAACGTAACTGGCCCTCTTGTTTCTACTTCCTAAATTCCAATAGTTTTCGAAGCAAATTTTTTTATCATTTTCTGTTATCCTGTCATTGCATTTCATTCTACATGATTTTAAAGTACCCATTGTTCGTTCAGAAATTATTTTTCCTTTTTCGGTTATATATGATTTTCCTAAATTTCTCAATTTTTTGCATTCGGCTCTCTGACGTCTGGATCTCCCTCTTTTAATATCTTTTTTATTATTATTAGTTCTTACCTCAACAACTTCAGTGTTACATGAATTACTTCCATTGTTGTCTTCTTGGCACATATTTGTTTTTTTCGTCCGCTTAGTGTTGGAGTTTCCTTCATCTGACGAGCTTGAATATCCAGGCTGTGGTAAATAAATCGGATCAGCAATGCTATCATCTGAACTGAAATCTTCCAGCACGCCAACTGCAACGATATTACTAGCTGATGATGTATTTGCGACATCCACATCTGAAACAAAGAACTGTTCTAGAAAGGTTTTGCATAAATCTAAGTAAGTACCTTACCTTTCATTAAATCGCTATCATTATTGTCCTTTAGTTTGTTTGAATCAAAAGCAGGCAGCACAATCTTTTTTGACAAAGCTTTTTCTTTTAATTCTCTTAAAAATATTGACCGGGAATGCATATTTTAAACAGAATGCAGAAATAGTACGAAGAAATAATGTTATCAGTCACAGAGTAAAAATAAAATGAATGTAAATTTTTAATTTATCCTCGATAATAATATCGTTATATGCGCGTGTACTTCCCCGAATAGTGTTAATTAATAATTCAATAAATGTACATACAACGCTATCTAACGACTAGTGTATAACTACGCTGTAGCTCATTTAAAGGTATCTGCTTTGGATCGTAAATTAGCCAGAAAATGTCGTGATGTAATAACTTATATTATAGTTAACCAGTTGTGCACACTGGTCCAAAAAAGGTCAACTCGACTTAACCTGTTAAGCACAGAAAACGATTATTGGTCATAACTGGACAGGTTAATTTAACCATTTATTTCCTAAGACATTATTTTATATGTTATTAGGTAAGTCGAGTTAATCTAAATAGTACATAAATTTTAAAGATGGCCAAAAATACACATACGTATAACTTTGGCTAGAGTCAGCTTACAACTTAACTACTTGTTCACAATATCGGAGTTCACATTCTTTCCTCATTTGTGCACTTAACCCATTTTGGCAAAAATTCGACTTAACCACTTATTCACTGGAGTGACAGATATTATATGTAAAATAAATAAATAATAAACTAATTGATGGATTCGACCGTTACTTGATGGAAATTAATTTTATTGTTACAAATAATAAACTCATTTTTAGGGTAGTTTTGTTGTTTGGTTCTTTTTATTTTTAAGAATAGCTTTACTTTTATATTTACCAACAAAGTTATGAATATCTAAAATTTTAAACAAAGCAAACATAGTATTTTTATACAAAAGGTTTATTTGAGAACGTGTAAATTAAAACATAAAATTTTTCGTTTCCGTACGTTGGTGCAGATTAAAAGTTTTTTCATATTTATTTATGAAAAATATGGTTCCTAATCTCGAATACTTCCGGAATTGGACCCCGAGGATCAGTTTCCAATCCACAACACAAACTTTAACAATACCGCATGGTATTTATCGAAACAAGTTCGTGCATTATACATGAACCAACTCATATCCACGCCGGGACGCGATGTTTTCCGCCTAAATAACGGTTAATCTTATGCATTTTTTTTAACTTTTTTCATTATACAGACTTCTTTTATATACACTAAAATTAATTTAGATTTTATTAGGCTTGATATACTTGGGTGTGTAAAAGTTGTCAAAAATATGGCAAAATAAATCAAATAAGATATAGACTTTATTCCAGCGGTTTGGTTTTATTTCTGTACCATTTATATGCATGTTCTATAAAGCTGCACTACTTATCACATCATGAGTGATTTGACAATACCTCCTAACTACACTTTTGCATAAAAATTAGTTATTTGGTGCATCTGCTTTAAAATTTTATTGCGCATGTCTCAGCAATATCTTGTAAGTTGAAAAAAGTATTAATAGTGAATATTCCTTCTACAACAATACCTCCTATCTTATTGCATGTGAAAACAGCGGACATAACTTCCTATCTCAATAGTTACATATTGAGTGTCCACATAAACAGAGTTCCTGCGATTCCGCCTAGCAACGTACACGATAAATCAGGGGTCCCAATTCTTATAAAAAAAATCATTAAAAAAATATAAAAGACTATGCGTACATATATGAAAGAATGACTGTCACATTATACAGCATCGAAACAATAGTTGTTGGTGTCTATGCGCTAACAGACGATTTAAATCAACAAGTTAAATATCCCTTTTATGAAGATATATCGAAAATTTGTGATAAAATAAAAAGTTATCAAGAAATAATATTGTTAGGAGACCTAAATGCCAGAGTAGGTTCTCAAATAGACGATGACATGGTGAGACGGGTCCGAGAAATAGTTAAAAATGGTTCAAAGGACAGCTTCATTGAGTTCTGTCAACTTTTTGGTTTAAAAATAATGAACACCCAATTCCAACATTGCTCTACGGAATGGAAGCATGGACACTGACTGTTGCATCTATGAATCGGCTCGAAGCTTTTGAAATGTGGTGTTATAGGCGCATCTTACGTATATCCTGGGTTGACAGAGTTACTAATGTGGAGGTCCTGCGTAGAATGGGGAAAGAATGTGAAATTCTCATGACCGTCAAAACTAAAAAGTTGGAATATCTAGGTCATGTAATTAGAAATCAAGAACGTTACGGCCTTCTCCAGCTGATTCTCCAAGGGAAAGTAAATGGTAAGAGAGGACCGGGAAGAAGACGCATTTCCTGGCTTAAAAATTTGCGAAAGTGGTATAACACGACTACCACTAAACTGTTCCGCGCTGCAATAAGCAAAGTGAAGATAGCCGTGATGATCGCCAACGTCCGGAACGGATAGGCATTTTAAGAAGAAGAAGAATTCCAACATAACAATATTCATAAATACACTTGAGAACGACCTTCATTCCAACAGAAGTCGATCATAGACTATATAATATTGAAACAGAAATCAAAATTTAAGTGCCAAGACTGCAAGGTAAGAAGAGGATCTAACTGTAAGACAGATCACTACTTTCTTTTAGCTAATCTTTTGTGTCCCATTAAACAATCCTACAAACAGAACACCTAAAGTGAGAGAAACAATACTACAAAGTACAAAACGGAGAGATATAAATTGCACCTTTTATTTCAACCAAGTATTAAACATTTGTTTCAATCTGGATTAAAAAAGAAACTAAATAAGGTGAAAAGAAATATGAATCGACGGTCATGGAATGAAGGAATTAGAAGAGCGATGGAATTGACAGGTTTGGAGGAGGAGCATGCCTTGGACCGGAAGGATTGGCGGAGGATAACGAGAATACGGCGATAGCCATCTCCAAAATGTTATTGTATTTACAAGTTGGATCCTGTGACATATATATATATATATATATATATATATATATATATATATATATATATATATATATATATATCTGTTGACTGCCGCTCTAAAAAGTTCTGCACTACTGCATTCAAACCATTCCCTTAAGTTCTTAAGCCAGGATATTCTTCGTCTACCCACATTTCGCTTTCCTCGGATTTTGACTTGCATAATAAGAAGTTGCGTAATAATGCGTATTTTTGTCCTCTCATCACATGTCTTAAGTACTCAAGTTTTCGTCGTTTGATAGTTAATATTATTTCCGCCTCATTTCCATTTCCTATCCTTCTAGTTACTTCCACTTTTGACATTTTTTATTTGTTTTGTTGTTTGTTTGTTTTACAAGCTAAACCTAATATCCCCCTTGGTGCACCATTAACCGTCCTACTGTGAGAATGAACCGAAGAGAAAACTATTGCTGGAGGAAGCCAATTTCCCGCTGCACTGACAATCATACAGGTAGTGACCAGTACGCTCTTCTCTGCAGAAGTTGTTGTGCTTACTTGCGTTGAACCTTTTTCTGCTAAAATTTTAATTTGATGTTTTTGTTGTGTTATGGTCGCCGTTTTATCGAGATTAGAAACTCTTGTCCCATCAGCGAATCGTTCATTCCTTTGGTAACAAGCATGTAGCTTATTAAAAAATATTTGTACATTTGCCTCATTAAACCCAATCACTCAAGCCAAACTGCATCCCTCGGGCGTCCTTAATGATAGGCGAGGGCTTCGCCTTCTAAAATCTCTCATCCATTTTTTTTCAGCAAGTTTGATAATTTTCCAACTCTCAGGCATCTCAACGTTATTGACTGCAGCCATTTCGTAGACTAGTTGCCTGCATTTTAAAACTGGAAGCCCATAAAACATTTTAGCACAAATAATTATATAATTTGCTAACATATCTTCCTGCTCTATGTCGAAAGTACATATCTTGAAAAAGTATATCATACCTTGCCTGCATACAGATTGGTTCTTGAGTATTTTTTGTTTTTGTACGTATCGGTGTAATGTTTGATAAGGAATACCTTTTATATTGCCTACTTCTCTCCGTGGTTGTCCAGCAATTACCATAGCAACCGCCTCTCGCATAACCGACGGTTCATGCTTTTTTAGCTTTCGTTTTTCGACGACTTTACTCATTTTCTTAATCTAAAATTAGAGGATTTACTCTATTGGTTTTCTATGCCAAGTACAACATGTATATATTTGTATATTTACAATACGCCCTACAGTGAGACATGTCCCACTGTAGGACGTTGCATTTTGCCTCACTGTTGGAAACTGTACCCCATCAGTTAAAAAAATGTACGTTACTAACCATTTTTACTGTCATAGCTGCGATACATTTCCTAACTATTTAAATATACAATGCACAGTAACCAAAAATTAGAAAAAATACTAACGTTTTCAACTTTATCTCACTCGAAGCATCTTACATGCGGCACACCCTTCAAACGTTAGAACAGAACGTAAGAACGTTATACGTAAGTATAGTTATAGTTATTAGCAAATGTTCCCTTTTATGCACAGCGTTGCCAGCTAATATCTATTTTAAGGGAAATATAGTACTTGTTTCACTGTGGGACCTGTCCCACTGATGAACACTGTCCCCTAAGCGCTACAAATCTATAAGACCTGGTAGAAAAACAGCAGATCCTCAAGTGACCGATATAAAAGTTATGAAATATAGTCCAAAGGGAATCTTTCAGATGAAGCTTAATACGAAATAGTCCTTGGCTTAATCTACCTCGTAGACTAAAGGCAATGGCCCCACTGAAAATTATGCAAAGAAGTTTAGTGAAAAGTTAAAACTAACATAGAAGAAATGGAGACACTTAAAAGAACTAAAAAGTGTTATTTCTGAAGATTGGCATGCCTATTATGACTTACTTTTCTATGGGGACAATTAGAATCATGCCATTTTTTTGCATTTGTATTGAAGAATGTTTTTTTTTTATTATCTAACTAATATTCTTTCTAATTTTAATTAAACAAATTCTTTCAGTCAATATTTTACTCATCAGCCTTGAACCAAAGTATCCATGCAATGGGGGCTATGATGTATCTTTTACGTAAATAATTACATACTAGTGTAAAATTCAGAAAACGTACATCAGATTACAGTACTCAAAACATAATGTGTAAAAACGGTATGATGTATCATGCCCTGCGTTGCTATGCGTAAAATGACCAAGCCACAGCAGAAAATTACATAAAACGTTATTTTCGGTTCTGTCATATCCGTCAACTAATTCAAATTAACCTAACTTTTGGCTTCGTGTTTATTTTATTTGTTTATTTTTTAAAAAATGGATTTTGTTAATTTATTATTGCTCAATGAATTAAATGATGTGGCAGAGAGGAATTATATGAATCTAGAGCGACGACAGTTACGGGATACAAGTAACCCGTTTGAAATTGATAACCAGCTCTTTATTAAGTATTTTAGGGTGTCCAAAAACATTGCTAGGTATGTTGTGGATACTTTACGACCTGTAATTCCTGAAGGACAAAGGGCTAACAAAATAGCTATAGAATTGAAGGTTCTCTCAGTACTCAATTTTGTAGGAAATGGCAGTTACCAAAAATGTACTAGTAACAACCTGCTATTTCCAATGGAACAGAGTACATTCAGTAAAGTGTTGACAGAAATAAGTGCAGGGATAGTGGAGCATGTAGTGTCAAACCAAATAAAATTTCCTCAAAGTGTAATCAACATGGACCAAAATAAAAGAAGTTTTAGGATGTTTGGTGGACTTAATGGTGTAATTGGGGCTATTGATTGCACACATATTGCAATTATGGCACCTTCTGCTGATGATCCAATCAGACCTGGTCTAGCATATTTTAATAGAAAAGGGTTTTATAGTATAAATGTGCAAGCAATATGTGATGCGAATTCAATATTTTTAAATTGTAATGTTTGCTTCCCAGGTTCCACACATGACTCAGGGATTTGGGAGTTAAGTGAGGTTAAACAATTTTTAGAAAGAAAATTTGTAACAAACCAACTGAATAACGCCTATTTAGTTGGAGATTCAGGTTATCCACTGCAACCGTGGCTGTTGACTCCTGTTACAAATGCTGCAGAAAATACCCCAGAAGGAAGATTTAACCATGCTCATATTGCAACCAGGAATGTAATTGAGAAATCATTTGGAATTTTAAAATCTCGCTTTCGATGTTTGCACAAGCACAGAGTTTTACATTATAGCCCTGTTAAAGCTGCAAACATCATATATTCCTGTGTTGCATTACATAACATGGTTATGAAAGAAAGGCTTCCACCTATAGATAACGAAGAAGATGACATCCAGCCTGTAGTTCCAATAGGAATAATTCAAAATGAGGCTAATCAAAATAATGGTTGGTTGTTGAAAGGACAAAGAATAAGAAGAGGTGTTATTGCTGCAAACTTTGAGCAGTGAAAAAAAAACTTAGTTAATATTTTTATAATTTATTTATTTCATAATTTTATTATATATATGATATAGTTGGTTATAGTTAGTTTTATAATATAATATAGTTTAGTGATATAATTTTACAATTTAGTGATATTTCTAATTTTAAAATATATTTTATATGATAACATTTTTATAATCTAATACAGTTTAGTGATATAATTTGACAATTGAGTGATATTTCATAATTTTACAATATATATATATATATATATATATATATATATATATATATATATATATATATATATATATAGATAGAGTTTTATAATCTAATATAGTTTAGTGATATGTTTTGTTATAAACTTTTTAAATAAAAATGTTCATCAATGGTTTATTTTATAATTGAGATCTGATCAATATACATACATACATACATACATATATATATATATATATATATATATATATATATATATATATATATATATATATATATATATATATATATATATATATAAACTAAGGTACACTCGAAGAGTGGTGGGTTTTTCGGTCAAAGTGGAGAAATAAAAGACAAAGAAGGTGGCTACTTCATCTATTTATTGAAGACGTTTCGCTTTCTGCTCAGAAAGCATCATCAGGTCATCTAAAAAGAACAATATGAAACCAAAAAAACATCCAAGGAGAAATTACAACAAAAGTGTGTTACCTTACAAAGACATGTAGCAGTCATGTCTTTGTAAGGTAACACACTTTTGTTGTAATTTCTCCTTGGATGTTTTTTTGGTTTCATATTGTTCTTTTTAGATGAACTGATGATGCTTTCTGAGCAGAAAGCGAAACGTCTTCAATAAATAGATGAAGTAGCCACCTTCTTTGTCTTTTATTTCTCCACTTTGACCGAAAAACCCACCACTCTTCGAGTGTACCTTAGTTTATTTTGGATTGACGGTCGTACTCCTTTTCTCGATATATATATATATATATATATATATATATATATATATATATATATATATATATATATATATATATATATATATTTATCACTACCAACTTTGTGTTATAAAATTTTTGAACAAAAATGTTTATGATCAGTTAATTTCATAATAAACTAATTTAAAATATATTACAAAGTGATCAAAAAAGTTTTCAAAGCCCTCATAGAATACGAAGAAATATTATTGCTACTTATTTTGTGTTATAAAATTGTTAAAATATTTAAAATAAAATATTGTAAACATAAATCATATTTACAATTAATAACAAAAATGACACAACAAAACTAACAAAATAGAAGTATATTACAACTTGTTGCAGAAGTTTTGAAAACCCTTAGAGAATATGAAGTAATGTTATTGCTGCAATTTTTGTGTTATAAAATAAAACTATATTTGAGCAGTATATTTCATAATTTTAAGACATAATTTTATAATCAATATATTTAAATAATGTTAAATGAAAAAAACATAAATCCTGAATGTTACAATTAATTGCAATAAGATCAAAACAAATTTAAAATATATTACAAAGTGATCAAACAAGTTTTCAAAGCCCTCATAGAATACGAAGAAATATTATTGCTACTTATTTTGTGTTATAAGATTGTTAAAATATTTAAAATAAAATATTGTAAACATAAATCATATTTACAATTAATAACAAAAATGACACAACAAAACTAACAAAATAGAAGTATATTACAACTTAATATTGTTCTGAAGCTATTTTCTTGTGGCATTTTAAATTAATTACTATTTAAATGGGAATAAGCCACAATTAAAGGTTAAAATACATTTATTGACGTTTCAATTTTCACTTCGGAAATCGTTCTTGAGAACGATTTTCGAAGTGGAAATTGAAACGTCAATAAATGTATTTTAACCTTTAATTGTGGCTTATTCCCATTTAAATAGTAATTTATATTACAACTTGTCCCAGAAGTTTTGAAAACCCTTAGAGAATATGAAGTAATGTTATTGCTGCAATTTTTGTGTTATAAAATAAAACTATATTTGAGCAGTATATGTCATAATTTTAAGATATAATTTTATAATCAATATATTTAAATAATGTTAAATAAAAAAAACATAAATCCTGTATGTTACAATTAATTGCAATAAGGTCAAAACAAATTTAAAATATATTACAAGGTGATCAAAAAGTTTTCAAAGCACTCAGAGAATATGAAGAAATGTTATTGCTACTAACTTTGTGTTATAAAATTGTTAAATATAAATATTTATAATAAAATATTATAAACATAAATCATGTATGTTACAATTATTAACAAAAATGACACAACAAAACTAACAAAGTAAACGTATATTACAGCATGTCCCAAAAGTTTGGAAAAACTTTAGGGAATGTGTTTATTGCTGCAAATTTTGTGTTATAAAATAAAAATGTTTGTCATCAGTATATTTCATAATTAAGATATAATTTTATAATCAATATATTTATATATTGTTGAATAAAAAAAAACATAAAACCTGTATGTTACAATTAATTGCTAAAAGGTCAACACAAACAAATTTAAAATATATTACAAAGTGGTCTAAAAGTTTTCAAAACCCTTAGAACATTAAAACATACAAGTAAAGAATACAATTTCAAAAATTAAAACAAACCTAAAATATACTACAAAGGCAAACTTCATCAGGCAAGAGGTAGGTGCAACAATCAGAAAGGTTTTTGACAGAAGAGGGCTGATGGGACAATAAACCAGAGGAAGACCAAGACTTAGGTAAAAAACTTGAGGATGATTTAAAATCTATTGCAGTTAGAACATAGAGACTAGTCAATAGACACAGGGGTGAATGGAGGATTGTTCTGATGAAAACTGTGATGCCACTGATAAAGATAATAATATAATATTAATCTGTAGATGAGACTATCTACAGATTGTCCCAAAAGTCCTCAAATCCATCAAAAGATTGAAATGTTTTAAAATAATCTAATTTCATTTTCCCCATATTGATTTTATTGGCTTTCGCAGCTTCTTGCCTGATTGCCTTTACTTCTTCAACAATTTCTGATTGGCTCCTGCCCCAAACTTCACATGCCTCCTTTATGTTTGAGGAGGCAAACCTTCTTTTTGATGGAGTTTTATCTCCTCTAGTTTTAGCAGGAGTTTGTTGACTTGTTCCTGTGAGATAAAAATTTTATGTTAACATTATCAAATATCTTTAGACAAAGTCGAAGAAATTTTGAAGTAGTGCATTAGAATAAAATATTTGTTTGTACCTGCTTCTACAATTTCCTCCACCTCGATATTAAGTGGCTGGCACAGTTCAACTGGATATAAATCTGTAATCAAAATAAACAGTTAGCCTTTATCCTTCTACAAATAATTTTTGGTAGTACATACTTTGATTGTTACTCTCCAATAGAACTCCAAGAGATTGAAGTGGGAAGTTGCATGTATCTAAAAAAAAACATATAAAGTAACTTAGCTTTCTAATAAAACAATCTCTTACCAATTGGGGTACCTGTTGATGTAGATGGTCCTATTGTGCAATCTAATGTATCTAAAAAAAATAAAAAATAATTAAGTAACTCAGCTTTCTAACAAAACAATCTCTTACCACTTGTTGAAGCAAATGAAAATGATGGCCCAGGTTGATTTTCATTTCCTTCTGAAAAATATTTTACACTATAATAAACATAATACATTAACCATAAGTGAAATTTTAAGCATCTATATTCTTTGTTTATACCTTCCAAAATAAAAGTATCCCTAATCTGCGGATCCCCCAGATGAATTTTGGAGATGAGTTGTAAAAGCTGCTCCTCAATTTCGGTTAAGGGCTTTTGGGTGTTTGGTCCTCCTTGGCACCAATTTGAGCAGCAACTTTTCTACTTTTTCTTTTAACGTTCATCTTCCATTCGTTAAAGGCCTAAAAATCAAGCATTTATTAAATTTGATAGTAACAGAAATTACAGTTTTCTTACATGTCTCCATTGTTCTCCCGTTTTATTAGGGCCATCATCTATGCTATTAACACTAATAGCAAATTCCTGCCACAATTGAGTTACTTTTTTTGCTTCTGCTGGCTTTGTTTTACCAGTAAGCACTATTTTATTATTTTTTAAAAAGTCTAACATAAACTCCAATTGCTTCCTTGTGGTTTTCTTTTTAATTATTGAAGTCATATTTAATTGTATTCTAAGTACTTAGTTATTATAAAAAAAGGCGCTAAAAAATTTAACACTAAATAACTACTTAATTAAACTAAAAATCACTTAAAAATTTAACACTAAATAACTAATTAAACTAAAAAATCACTATAAACTTAACACTAAACAACTAACTCAACTAAAACTCAAAACAAAACAGAAAGCTAATTATAAAAACAACGTGGTTTCACAATTATCAACATAACATAACCTAGCTACGAGCGAAAACGGCCTGTAATTTTAGACTTCTTAAAAATTACATTTACATAAGGTATATTACACATCAAGGTAGGCAACCCGTTATACGAAGATCTTATATCATACCGATTTGAAAATTTTTACATAAATGTGTTAAAATCGGAGTTTACAGCATGTAATTATTTCACATAAATGCTACATCATAGCCCTCAATATCTCCTATGTGTAGAAAATGTGCTGAAAATTCATCCTTAGTATAATAAATTAATTTCAGTTGATTTTTTCTAATCTTACACATAATTTTACATGAACTTATTACAAAAAAGTCAATGAAATAAGATATGAAAACAGGAGGTGACTCTAAAAAAAGTTTTTCGTCTCTCCTACAAAGCTTATATTACAGCAGATAGAAGGTATAGTCACCTCATCATATCGAGTCTATTTATTTAAACCAAAATTTTAAACAATTATTAAAAACCTGCACAGTCGTCTCTCATGCAACATTGGTAAAGGAATTTATAAGGTAATTAAATTAATATTCTTAATTATCAAGCACAATTAATCGTGCCTGATAAACAAAGCATACTACAATATATTAAAGTAATTCTCAAGGTTTAGGAATAACGTTGCGACAGTTTCAAAAATAAAAAACAATTTGAAAAGAAGATATAGCTTTCATCAGGAACATTCTAATAGCAGATATTTGATTAATTTATTACACCTTTATACTTGTTTAAATAAAAAAAAAATCTAGAAAATCTAGAAGGTCTGCTTAAAAAATATCATGTAGAGAAAAGAGAATATTAAATTGGTAAAAACATCTAAGCACTATAATTTTAATAATAGTCCCCCTATATACCTCTTCTGCGTCTTGCTATGCTTAAGCCTGTTAATATTATTCCTAGTTATACCCAAGGTACATATTTTATTCCGACTAAGGGACATCCAATCTTCAAATATTTTTTATGATATCAAGATGTTATTCTCCGGCGCTAGAAATCGACCCTGGGCCTTCTGTCCCTAGGCCTATCCAATACGTAAAATAGTAATATTCTTATCAAACTTGCTCATAAAACTGTAGTCGCCTGCCTAGATCATCTTATTTATTTTCTGTACGAAGTTTATTTTGTTTGGATGATATTTGTAGTGATTCAGTACTGTGGTGACAATTGTACAGCAAAAAGCCGATTTTTCTATTAGTAGAAAGTTTTTCACTCTCCCTTTTTTTTCAGCTACTGATCCCATTTCATGTAGTTTTTAGACTAGTTTTAATACGTATGACTGATGAAGATACTTGATGAAGTTGATGATGAAAGAATTTGTCATTAACACTAGCAAAATATGGACATTATGTTTAGTTTTTAAGAGCTGTAACACTTTTAATAAATTGATACCTTTTCACAAGAAGAGAATTAAGATGCAAAAAAATATCATAGATGTCTGAATTCTCCAGTAAGATACCTGTCTAAAGATGTACCACCAATTGACTGTTTCCTATTTAAAATTAACCTTGAATTTTATAATACATTTATTGCTATTCGGACTATGCTGTATATAAAGTTGCCTATCTCCTTATATTTCAGGGCATAGTATAAGGAACTGTGCGACTGTCAGTTGTTGATGTGTGTAGGTGTAAGAAATAGATTGTGTTCTCTTGAAGTTTGAGAGTCTGAGAAGTTTTCTGCTTGAAAAATAGCAACAAATATTTATTTTTTATTTTCATTTTAGTTATTAAATGTCCCGACCAAAAAAAGTAAGATCCAGTGACTCTAATTAAAAAAAAATGCTTATGGAATGGAAAAATGAAATAGACAACGAACAGGAGTCGAATATAGATGGTAGTGACGACGAGAGCTAATCATATGACTATATTGTTGAGCAATATGTATCAGATGATGTTCTAGAACAAGAATGTACCATGTCTGAACAAAAATCGAAACAAGACTGTGATGAAGAGATTTAAGGAGAAGAAGATAAAAAAAAATAATTTTAAAATATTATCTTGACAAAGACAAAAAAAAAAAGAAAGTAAGATGAGTCCTGTGCCTACTTCAAGAACTCGTGCAACAAATATTGTTCTGAATTTACCAGGACCAATAAGAGAAGCTAGAAAGGCAAAAACACAGTTTGAATGCTTCAAATGTATGCTAGATGGTAATATTGTCAAAAAAATTACGAGTTGTATCAACATCTATATTGAGAAGGTAATAGCAAATTTCCAACGCTACAGAGATGCTAAAATGACCGACGTCGAAGAGAGTTGGGGATTTATTGGTACACTCTTTTTAGCAGGTGTTCTAAAATCTGGAAGACGAAATGTTTTGCAAATGTGGAGAGTAAGAAAGGTACTGGTGTTGAAGCTATTTACTTGGCAATGTCTTTAAATCGTTTCCGATTACTACGGAGATGTTTGAGGTTGACGACTTTAATTCTAGACAATAAAAGGGAGAGCTGGATAAACTTGCTCCTATACAATACATTTTTGGACTTTTTATTGAAAATTTTTAAAAAACTGTTACACCGTCAGATTATTTAATAGTTGACGAGCAATTACTTGCTTTTAGGGGAAAATTTCAATTCCGTCAATACATCCCCTGTAAACCATCCAAATATGGTATAGAAATATTTGCGTTAATAGATAGCAAATATGCATATACCTATAATATGGAGATAGCGTGTGTGGAACACAACCAACTGGTCCTTTTGAAACTGATTAGAGTGGCGCAGAGGTTCCGTAAAGGAATGGTTAAACCCTTTCTTTATTCCATATAAGGAACGGGCAAAAATGTTACCATGGATAACTGGTATACCAGTATACCTTTGGCCATGGACTTGTTTCAAAAGCGACTAACTATTGTTGGTAAAATACGTAAAAATAAAAGGGAGCTACCACAAGTATTTATATCGTCTAAAAACAGAGACTTATCTTCTTTACTATTCGGATTCCTCTAAATAAAATGTACCTTGGCAATGTACATTCCAACAAAAAATAAGGTCGTAGTAGCTGTTTCAACCATGCACCATGATGGCGGTATAGATTCTGCAACAGTAAATAAGAACAAACCCAAAACAATAATGGATTACAACAAAACAAAATTCCGAGTGGATCTGGTTGACCAGTTGTGTGCACAATATGATGTTTCCCGAAACTTTCGGCGTTGGCCACTCACCGTGTTCTTTAAATTATTAAATATATCAGAAATTAATGTATTTTCCCTGTATAAGGGCAATAATGTCGCTGCATCACTCCCAAGAAGCACTTTTCTTCAGGACATTTAGTTTAACTTAGGCACTAGACGACTAGACAACACTCACACATCAACAGAAATAAAAGAAAAAATTAAATTTATTTTAAAAATAAATAAGGAAACTCCTAAAGAAGTTTCGACTCGATCTTTGGTCCGGTCCTTGGGCGTTGTCATATTTGTGGATGAGCAAGGAATAAGAGCACAAGAAAATGGAGCAGCTGTGATCAGTGGACTTGCCCATGATATTTAAAGCAAACATGTGTACATTGTGCTAAGATAAAAGAGAACATGCTGTCTGAATCAGATTAAGACATTATATTTAGGGTATTATAGAATCTAGTTTGGTTTGTAACGTTTGGTTATAGGTAACTTTGATCTATAGTATTTGTTTTTTAGTTTTCATTGTTTTTTTAATTTTTTTTTATTTTAATGTATATTTTACTTATAAAATAAAGCCGATTATAGATTGCAGTGGTATTATTAAAATCTCATTAAAACAATAACACTATTTTCAAATAATATTGCTTTTCCAGAGCTCCAGTACCTATGGATTGCTAATGTAATCCAAGCGTGTAGCCGTGTAGTCACGTAAGAAAATAGAGCGCGTGTATGGAGGGTTAAGGGTTTGTGGTACCTACTTTAGATCTATACTGAAATAGTCATCTAAATTTTTAAGAAGATGGCTGACTTTTGAACGAAAACATGTTTAAGTTTTACAAAATTAAACATCCTGTCGGTGACAAATGCTTAAACCCTTTGTTAAATAGTATATTGTATTGACTAAATATTTGACTTCCAAATGTATAATTTAAATTTGGCCCATTTTTATGATTTATCTTGTAGTTGTATAACTGCGTTTACTTTAAGCTTCAAAATATTTTTTGTTAAACATTTTAACTGTGTGTAAGCAAATTACAGTTTGGTAAATATTCTACTAAAACAAATAAATAATAATAGGCCAAGGCAAAAATGCTTTGATGGAAAGCGGAGCAGAATTTTATTTAAAATGGCTTCAATTTAGATGGTTATTCATTACCGTTTTAGCAAGTCAAATTTAAATAATGCTAATTTTTCCGCAGCGTGGTTCGGCTTTTCTTTTTTTATTTCATTAAAATACAGGCTATGTGTAATTTATTTTCGACTTAATAGGATAAACACCTTTTTAAAATCATCACATTTGCTATTCCAGAGAGTCATATAATAATGGAATTATACCAAAAGTATAATTTATAGCCCTTGTACATCTACAGTTTATCTCTAACGTGTAACATTATGGTTAAATGGGTCGTTGATTTTTATTTACCAAACATATTGGCAATATTACTATAAGATTGTTTTTAATAACCACTACAGATTTATAAACATAAGTCGGTGACAAATGAGATTACACGATATGGTTTTAATTACTGTGGTTGTACGTTTTCAAATACTTTATATATAGTTCCCAAGAGGCAGATCATTCTGTCTTATCAAGAGACCGCCTTGTCGTATAGAAGTGATGTTAGTGGGATCAGAAATTTTAACCGATACAAGGAGCGAACGGTACTACATGTTACTCCAGGATCTCCAATATGTACCTTTCAGCTGTAACAGTTCCATTTTGTATGACCACTAGGTCCGTACGTGCGGTCAAAGAAATACCACCCCACACCATAACGGATCCTCCACCAAAAAGTGTGGTGTGTGAGAAGCTACACTGAGCATATCGTTCGTTGGGTCGTCGCAACACACGAACGCGTCTGTCGTTATTGTACAAACAAAATCGGGATTCATCAGTAAATAGCACTCGTTCCCAGTCAACCTCTAACCAATTAACGTGTTTTCTGGCAAAATCTAGTCTCCTCCTTAGATGCTCTGCAGTTAATAGAGGACCTCGGGCGGCAATCCTAGGTGTTTAGTTGTATTCCCTAAGTCGCTGGCGAACAGTTTCAGTACAAATTTATGTAGCATGAACGTCTCGAAGCAGAATTTGTAGATTTAGATGTGTTACAAAACGTTGTCAAAGAGCAGAAATTCTTAAAAATCGATCTTGAATAGAGGTAGTTACCTGGTTTCGTCCTTGCCCTAGTCTGCGAGTATGATCCCCTGTTTTGGGTAATCTTTCTAACACCCTTAAGATGGATGTGTGGAAACACATTAAACCGACGACCAATTTTTCGGTAACTCCAACCTTCTTCCGACAGTTCCACCGATTGGGCACATTCATCCCGGGTTAAATTATGTGATTGACGTTCCATAATAAACATAATTAACAAAAATCAACAATTAAACAGTAGCTGAATAAAATTCGTGAACACTTGGAAATTAGTATATTTATGGAATTAGTACATTTTTTGCTTCTTTTTGTTTTGTTACAAAAAAAACTATAGCGATATATCACGTTCAATAAATATAGAGTGTACGAATAGCATTTACAAGGGGCTTGCAAAATATAACATTAAAATGGAAATTTTTATTAACGCTAATAAAATATTTTAATATTTCAAAGTGGTGCGTTAATTTTTTGGAGAAGTGTATATATATATATATATATATATATATATATATATATATATATATATATATATATATATGTATGTATATATCTTTCTTCAATGTCAGCCTAGATGTTATTGCTTATGAACCGAAAGCACTGACTAGCTATACTACCAATACGTACTTTCAACTCGGTTCGGTGGATTAAATATATTTGTCTTTATATTAATTGTGACTTGTTTCTATTAAAATATAAGAATACTTTCCGTTTTAACAAGAAGGGGTTAAAACCCTACTACATCTACCCCTTTAAAATGAAAAATTTTTAATTAGGAGATTAAGAGAAACGTCCCTTTTCATTTACAGGAGAAAATTAATTTGACTTTTCTTTCGTAGATATATACAAATATTTTTCTAAAAGTAACTTTACAAAAACTAATAATTACAACTTTATTCTATTCGCTGTGTTTTTTTTTTTTTTTTTGGAGTCTGTTTATTAGTACATCTAAGTTGACTTGTACAAATATATTCTATTTCTATGTAGTTTCCTTTATTTTTTATGAAAATCTGACTTTACATTAACAATAATCAGCAATACTTAGGTATACATTACTTTAATAAATGACATTTCCAAGATAATTTATAAGTTTTACTTTGTGTTGTTTCAAAGATTTTAAATGATTCTTATGGAGATTCTTACTGTGTCTAAACGTTTTAAGGTCGTTTTGAATGTTGAACATCGCTTTTTCAGTTTTAAAGTAAATACTTGTATTTTAAATTGACTAGGTTTTGGGTACTACTAAAGGTTTAGAGTATTGGAAGCTGCAGTTTATTCTTAATTACGAGTAAGCGGAAAGGCATTTTTAAAAATCTGTCTTTTAAAATCATTTTTAGATGCAGGTATCCCAGGACATGAGTACTTACAAATTATGAGTTTCAGATGTCAAGTCTACGGTACCTAAGCTACTGAGAACTACGAACTTCAAACGTCACTTTTAATACAGCATGAGAATTTCGCATATAAAATTTTCTTATTCACACATTTGTATGGAGAGTTTTCTTTATAAACAGCCTGGACATACGCAAACAAATGTCCTAACACAAATACAACATTGTCACCAACTCCAATAGTTGATACAAATTCTGAGCATCTTCAAACACCTACATTATTACCAACACTAGGTTACAAACGACTGCATTCATCAACTAATGGCACAAATCCTCTTGAAGACCAGACATCTGAGGTTAATATAATTCCACCTCCAGAGCACTCATACTCATAAGAAAAAACCTAGGATACAGTAAACAAACGAAGCTATTCTAGGAGGCAACACAAAGACAATTATACAAAATATCTGTAACACAAATCAGAATGACTATACGTTAACAGCTGATCAGATTATTGTATTACTTAAAAACTCTATTGGTAACGGCAACCCGGAAATATGTACAAGATATACCCTTCTTTAACAGAAAGATCTGCTAAGGGTAGAGCTACTAGAATAAAAAAAAATTAAGAAATATTTAACCACAGATAATATCAACTATAAACTATGACGACGATTATCTCAGATACATTACAAAAATCTTAAAACTCTACCTTTTAATTAATTGGTTACTTTTATATTAATTCAATGAAATTGTTACCGATTCTATCCGAGCTATGAAATAATCCAACAATTGATCGCAGAAACAGGGGCAGATTTTATATGTTACAAGGGACAAACTTTAAAGATACATTGGTTATCCTTGTTTAATAAAGGACTACCTGAGAGTTAATGGCGGCACCTTAATTTGTTTTATAGAGATCTATTTTAAACAAATTACATACTAACTACGGGCATTCAATCAATTGCAGTCTAAATCTGGCGCCTCAGCAAAATTACTGTATGTAGGCACTGTATGATCAAATCCATCAACTCCCTACTCCTTATTTTCGTGTGGATGACTTCAATGCAAATAATAATATGTGAGGTTCTAATAAAACATTTGAAAGGGGAAAAATCATTAAAAACGTATTAAATCGTTCTATCACTTGCTTATGAAACACTGGACCAAGTGTAACTTCAAAATATCGTTTGGCATATTTTCCGAAATTGATTTGAGCTTTTCTGACCCAAAGTCATCATCTCTTTGGCATGTACTAGATAGTCTCTTTGATAGCAATCACTTTCCAATTCTGATTTCCAATACCAAATAAATCAAATAATTATCATGTACTCAAATGGCCAATCCTCAATGGAGATTGGATTAGCTTCTGCACGAATCTCAAAAAAAAAAACTTTCACTCTTGTCTCTTTCTGATGACGTAGACGAATCTCTAAGCATTCTTATCTACTCATTATCTTTGCAGCTGAAAACCATAATGGCAAAACTTCTACAATCTATACACGGAAGAAAGTATAATGGTGGAATAAGGATTGTGAACATGCAGTTCATCAATGTAAAAAAAAACATTAAATAGAGACCGAAGAACTCGAAATAACGAAGATTTTGTGCATTTTAAAAAACTAAACTCCAGAGTAAAATACGTTCTAAAAGGAAACAAGAAAATTTCATAGATAGAACATACAGGCCCGTAAGACAAGTTTCGATGTTCAAAGTATAAGTTGTGATGAAAACATTGTTATCAATGACACACAACGAATTGCCTATTTACTAGCTAATACGATTGAACAAAATTCCAAAAGACAATATTCACCTAATATATCATTAGGCATATTAACTGGAAAGTTCTCATTAATAAAAACTGCACAATAAATCAGTCTTCTTAACAAGCTATTTACCTTAGAGGAACTATTGACGGCAATCGACTTGTGTGAAAATAAATGCTCGGGTCCAGATGACATTCCTTTCATATTCTTAAGAAAATTATCGACTTGCATTATTGTTTTATTAAAATTTTACAAAGGTATTTGGAATTTTCCTAAGTGGTGGCGAGAATCATAATATCATACCAATTAAAAAAGTTCTTAACCAAACACAAAGTTTTTCTAACTCATATAGGCCAATATCGCTGAGGTGCACCATGTACAAATTAATGGAGAAAATGGTAAACAAAAGATTGGTCTGATTTTTGGAAACAAATAAAGCTATTTCACCGGTACAATCCTGTTTTAGATCTTATCGTTCTACAACTGATAATTTGGTAATTTTACAAACACATATTTTCGACTTTATGGCCTGTAAGCAAGATTTATTAGCAGCCTTTTTTGATTTTTTGCCACTGTTTAAAAATCTGTAATACTCCAAAATCTTCAACAATATGGACTTTGTTTTGTGTAACACAAAAAAAACAAATTTTGTTTTATTTATAATTATTTGTATTTTGAAAACGATTTCCGAAGTAAGAATTGAAACTTCAATAAACTTATTTTAAACTTTAATTGTGGCTTATTCCCATTAAAATAGTAATTACTTTAAGATGCCACAAGAAAATAGATTAAAAACAATATTTACAAATTAGTACCTAAACTATTTTTCACTATTTTATTATTGCTTTATACTTAGTGTTGACCAATTTTAATTTATTTTTTTTTCAGTAAAAGTTTTATTAAATTTAAATAACTATGCATTGGTTTATTCATATATGGTATATAATGTTGTCTTGTGGGGAAACTCTAGGAATTTTTCTAGAGTTTTTATAACTCAAAAGGGATTTCTTAGATTGATATTCAATATTCATAATAGACAATCATGTCGTAAATATTTTATTGAAATAAGACTGTTGACTTTTTATGCTTTATATATTTATAAGTGTATTATTCTCATCAAAACTAAATTTGAAAATTTTTACCCTCAACTCTGACTTTCATAATTATCCAAGAAGACACGGGAGGTTGATAAGCGTGTGTAAACACTCCACAACTATTTTTGAAACTAGTCCTGATTTGGCAGGATCTAAATTTTACAATTGTTTGCCACTTAAAATGAGAAATGAAAACACTATTCAAAAATTCAAAAATAAATTAAAATCATGCCTCCGTAAGAATGAAGAAAAGTATTGGGAATATAATCACGACGTGCATCAGATTTTTATAGACTTCAAACAGGCTTATGATTCAATTAATCGTGCAACATTATGAAAGGCAATGATCGAGCTTGGCGTACCCAAGAAACTATAATAGCTGCGGTAACACAAATGTGTGTAAGTAACTCTTTTCCACAAAATAGAATAGGGGGAGAAATATCAAATGTTTCTGTGTAAATTCTGGACTGGGAAAGGGAGATCCGTTGTCCCCATTGTTGTTTAACCTGGCCTTAGAATATGTCATGCGAAAAATATAATCAAACCAGACATAACTGCTCGGGGAGCAAAAATCATACTCGCCTTTGCCGATGACGTAGACGCAGTAGCACAGTCAACATTAGAAATTAAGGATATTTTCTGGAGCTTTGAAGAAGCTGCATTAAACATTGGTCTAAAAATAAATGAAGACAAAACAAAATACATGGTCGTCTTAAAACAAGAACGACGGCGAATAAGGCAAAACATTACTATAAATGATCACTTCGAAGTGGTTAAAGAATTTAAATATCTAGGAGCAACAATCACAAATGACAACAAATTAGAGCGAGAAGTTGAAACGAGAATAATGGCAGGAAAGAGATCTTTCTTTGCCATGCAACATTTAATGAAGTCAAAACTTCTTTCACGAGGTACAAAAATCCGGATATATAAGACCATAATACGACCAGCAGTCGCGTATGGAAGCGAAACATGGACGTTAACAAAAAGAGAAATAAATAAATTGCTGGTGTGAGAACGTAAAATTCTTCGAATGATATATGGCCCTTGCAGAGACAGCGTGATAAACGAATGGAGGGGCAGATACAATAACGAGCTAGAGTCTCTATCCGGAAAATAAAATCTAGTCAGATATATAAAGGCCAATAGACTCAGATGGGCACGGCATGTGATACGCAGTAACGACACTCGCCTTATAAACAATGTGTTCTGGGAAAGCCCAGGGGGAAGAAGGTCTGTAGGGCGGCCTAGAAAATGGTGGAAAAATGCAGTCAAAGAAGATCTAAAGAAAATGGGAGTGCGACAATGGGAATTACTGACACAGGACCGACAAACATGGAAGGCAATAGTAAACGCGGCAAAGACTCACGAAGAGTTGTAGCGCCATTGATGATGATGATTGATCCAATTATGCGTTTACAACCTAAATGACTAGTTTGACACAATAAAAGACTACAGGGAATGAGGACTGACGGGGTTCAGAGACGCTCTATATTGCATATCTTCTTTTATATTAATCTATATTTTGTTGATTATTTATGTTTTATGTAATTATCCTATATACCTTGTTGATTATGCTTCATGTAACTATATGACTTACCTTATATTACATTGTGATCGCAGTGGATTAATAAAGAATATTCTATTCTATTCTATTCTAAACAATTTCACAATATTTCTTAGGTTTAATTTCAAGATTACAAGTCAAAATATTTAAATTTACAATCAACAATGTAATTTTTTAGATGACTTTTTATAAAAAGTTTATATCTTTTTTGTTTTCACGTGTTACTACTTTTTAAAAACAAAAATTATTTTTTTAAAACCTATATTTTCTTTTTTATGAATGTACGTAATTCCCTTTACTGATGCTGGTTGTGGAATAGAATATGGTTCAGAAATGAAAAACTGCTAGCATTATTCTACATAAATATAACTTTTGCACACCATTATAAACTTCACTTCTAGCTTATCTCCATTCCAGTATTATAAAATACAACGAGTCGGTTTGGAGAGAGTGTTGGCGTAGTAGTTTTAAAAAAGTTGGCGCTTTATGAAATATGAAACTCCTTAGTGGTATGGAAACACCGAGAAACTCTTAAGAGAGTAAAATATTTAAAAGCATTTTATCTCGTCTATAGAGGTGACATTGTTTGCTTCCACGGTGCATACTTAAATGGAATATATAAAGTTATAGGTGTTTGACGAAAACTGCACGGGATGTGACGAAGACTTTAAAGTTATATTGGTCTTTTAGCTACTTTTTCTAATAAGGCTCAAACCATCTGCAAAATATCAAAGAAAATATTCGATAAGATTAAAGAATGTGTAAGGAGCCAAATTATGGTATTGGTATATATTTAATTTTAATTTAATTTTAAAACGTTGATACGATTTTAACATTTAACTGTTTGGACAGCAGTTTGATCATCTAAATTTTAGGCAGATATATTTTCTGTCTAGAGAAATAATCCAACAAATATTAAAAATTGTTTGTTTAAAATTTTCAATCTAAATTTTCCATTACAATATTAAAATAATTCAATAAATTATTATGTTTGCTCCTAACGCCACTTGTTAACGTATTAACAAAGCGTACCTATGTTGTTTACATCTGACAAACCTGTTCAATTCAGACGAAATATTAAATTGATAATTAAATATAAAGTAGTATCGTTTCATAGTCAATTTACTTATAATGTAAACTAAATGAGATGTTTAAAAGTAATAATTCTGTTTATATGAAATTATTTTAAAAAGAGAAGTGTCATAAAAAGTTAAACATTTGATTTAGTATTGTTATTCTGACGACATTTCATCATTATCATTTTGGCTTTACAACCCTGTGTGGGTCCTAGCCTCCTCAAGAATTTCTATCCAGTCGTCCCTATCCATCTTTCTCATGTCTTCATCGATTTTATCAAAGGTTATTTGGGGCCCTACTCTTTCTTATTTTAGAAGCAGTGATAGCGCTGACATGACCGATCAGTGGTACAAATAAGGAACTAAAATCATGCTTAACTTCTATTGTTTTGTGTTCAACCTTTAACGAAGCTTAAAAATAACAGTGAAACATCCTTCTATATGCGTCTATATTCTTTGGTAACACTGTCGGAATAGGGTCCTGAGGGGGGTTTTAACCCCCAGAACACCCCCCTGGGTGCGCCACTGGTATACAAGAGAGATGGTCTCCTTTACGCAGCCTGTTATTTGTTTGAAAAGGTTCAGACAGTTCCCCTTGAATTCGTACTCCTCATTCAACTTTTTAGAACAAGAAATGGTTTTGTCAAAGTTACCAACTGATTTGGTATTCCTAGCTCTTTCATTGCTTTGAACATTTCTCTTCTATTCACTGAGTCGTAGGCTGCTTTGTAGTCTATTAATATCTGATAAGTCTTCTTTTTCTTCTTCGTCTAGCCATTCACGTCCACATCTGAACATAAGCCTCTTCAAGTCTTCCTTTCCATTGTTTTTTATTGTACGCTACTTGTAGCCAATTTTTCCCGGTAGTCCTTTTCAGGTCATCTGGCCATCTCATAGGAGGTCTGCCTCTGGGTCTTTTTGTTGGTACGGTCTTCAGGTTAAAATTGATATGTGCCATTTGTTTAGATCGCTCCTATCTACATGTCCAGCGTATTCCCATTTCAACTTTAATGATTTTTGCACCACATCGGTGACTTTGGTTTTCTGTCTTATCCATGTGTTTGTTTTCTTGTCCTTAAGTGATATACCTAGCATTGCTCTTTCCATCGCGTGTTGAGTGACTCTAAGTATATTCATATTCTTTTTTGTGATTGTCCATGTTTGTGCCGCATAAGTTAATATCGGAATAATGCATGCATCAAAAACTTTAGATCTAAGATGTAATTGAATTTGTTGATTTCTGAGTATATAGTTCAGTTTACCGAATGCTGCCCAAGCTAACTTTCTTCTTCTTTTTATTTCTTCAGTTTGAATTTCCCTATTTAGTATTATTTTTTGTCCTAAGTATATATATTCTTCAACTTTTTCTATAACTTTATCGTTTATTATTGTCACGGCGTCTTCGGAGTGCATGACTTTTGTATCAGAAGTCAAAAGTCATCTGATAAGTATCAATACCATATTCCAGTGTTTTTTATAAAATTTGTTTTACGGTTTCAACCTGATGAATTGTCGATTTACCGCCTCTGAAACCAGCCTGGTATTTTCCTACAATCCGTTCTACATATGGTGTCATACGGTGACATAATACTGTGTCAAATATTTTATACGCTGCATTTAGAAGCGTAGTTCTTCTGTAGTTAGAGCATTCAAAGATATCTTCTTTTTTTGTGCATGGTGCAAAGTATTCCAATCATTGGGGAGGGATTTCTGTGTTAATATTTCTTTTATAAGCTGCTGTAATGTCATTATGGTATTGTGGCCACCTTTTTTATACAGTTTAGTTGGTAGATTATCTATTCCGGGTGATTTGTTTCTGGCTAGTTTTTTAACTGCATTTTTAACTTCAAAAATCGCTAGTGGTTCCTTTTCCTTCTCGTCTGTTTCCCTTACCTAATCTCTTTCGTCTTCCAGGTTTTCTTCTTCTTCCTTTATAATAAGTGCCTGGTTAAAGTATTCCACCCATCTATTCAACACATATTTCCTTGTTTCCGTCTGACATTTAGAACTTTTAAGTTTTAACAATCGTTACGAATCGAATTTTTTATTGACAGATCTTCTTTTAATTTTTTCTTCCTATTTGATGACAGTTTCTAATTTAAACCTACTTAAAATAAATATGTGGTGACTAGAAACCTATATCGTGACGCTACCATTAACGCCTTCTCATTGTAGCTAGTTTCGTGACGCTTGGGCCAGAATTTTACTAGTACAACAAAGAAAAAAGTAATGCTAGTGTAGAAGCTTCGCTTTAAAAGTTGTTATGTGATACAATAATTACAGTTTGTATTATCTTACCATCAAATTTATAAATTTAGATCAAAAGGAAATGTTCATGTGTAAGTAAGGCAGGATTGTTTAAGGAGGAGACCTTGACAAGTATAAAAACAAGGACTGATTCATCCTTGGATACGATGGATGTCGCATTATACTGTATGTAACTTAAATTCGGCATAAATCAATAAAAAATGAAAGAACAGTAGATTCCAAGGTATGATCAATATATTGTAGTTGATTTATATGTTACACAAATATGGACGTCTAACTGTGGTAGCTGGAATGAAAACTGTTTATAGGATATAGCCAAACAGTCAATATAATATTAACTTAAAGTATCTTTCACAAAAATAGGAACAGTTGGATGTTTTGTTCAAATATACCAATGACATCATAAAATTTAAACCCTCGTTATGGACGAACACACTATACAATACACGTTTCTAAGTCTCCTTCATCAGCCAGATCTTCTACAGACTAACTCATCTTGAATCACTCTGGAGCTCATAAAATCAGTAAAATTTATACTTGAAAAAGAATTAATAAATGGCATATATGTACGTTCTTTAAGTCAAAGATACAGAGACATTCCCTCAGACGCAAGAGTCAAAATATGTGACTTTAACGTACGTGTGGGTCAACCCAAGAGATGCTATGAAGCAATACAAGAGGAACTAGACCTTGGAGCTAAAATTGCTAGGTATGGTATGCCTAAGATAAAAAATTATAAAAAAATGCAATTAGGGAAGTTGACCGCTCTTAGGGATAAAACAGTCTCTGTTCACATTATTAGACGCACTTGGCAAATTTTGGTTTTCATTGTTTTATAATAAATTGTAATAATTATATTTATATTAGTTATATATTAGGGTGGAGCTCAAATTTATTTTTTAGAATTTCATTTTTGCGGGGTGCAGAATTGATGCGTCTTCCATTTTCGAATGAAAAACTTAAATGACATTTTTTCGTATTTTCAGTCTGAAAAGTGCCCCAAGGTGATTGAAATTTTGGAATTTTGTAAAAAAATTTTTAATTCGACAGAGTCAACGATAATGTTTTTTATTTATTTATTTGAGCTATTAGGATTATAAATAATATGAAGAAAAAAAAAAGAAAAAATAGTTAATACAAAATAAAAAAAATTTGCTTACAAATTCAAGAATAACATAAAAAATCATTGTGAATGATAGTCTTTCTTACTGTCAAATTTAGGCATCAAAAGGCATGATTTCAGCTTATTCTTAATAAGTCCATCTCTCCTCTGTGGACGACAGACGGCAGCACTTACTTCTGTAACTAATTTGACACACCTTTCAGTGGATTGTGTGAGACACGGAATTTTTCTAATATTCTTCAGGATTTCATTTTCGACAAGCTGTGGCTCTATGATGGCCTGAGATATTATTTCGGTACGATACTCTTCGTTAGTGGAGGTTCTGTCTTGGTTTTCCAATCTATCATATCGATATAATTATGAGCATCCATATTTAAAGTAGGTACTTGGAAAATACGCAAGGCTTCGATGTTTGATGTCTCTGTGATCTTCAATATTCTGCGGAGTGCAAGTTCTCTGACGTACTGTCTGTTGTCGGCTAATATTCCTAGTAGTAAATTCTCTGAATGTTCAAAGAATGCATTTCTCTATATAACTGGGTCAATAATATTCTTCAAATGGTTTGGCAAATAGCGCGACAGTTTTATCGTATCATATAAATGTTTGGCACCAAAAATACACATTGGCTCAGTCTTGATCCTGAATCACATAGGAGCATAGACTGTTAAAATAAATGTGCTTAGTATAATTAGGTTTTCTGACGGAGTTTCACTTGAGACATATAATATCAATATCCGGTTCGCCATTGTCAACCATCTAGAGTGAACTAGTTTACCAGGATTTTTTTTCGCAAAGTTTTCATCACAATGTCCACTATTGATATACTGACATATTTGTAGTAGATACAGTTGATCGGTGCTTAACTCTTGTGTCGATTTGGTAATATCGGGTAACGCACATTTAATTGCATCAAACGAAACAACTGGTAACACTTCACAGTTAGTAACTGCCGTGCCAATGGGACCTGTGAAACCTTTTGGTCCACTTGTAGTGCCATCTAAATGTTGAAAAAGGTGACGTAATGTCAGTTCATTAGAGTGTAGTTGGCATACGAGCCATTGGAGGGGACGTTGAAACTTGATTTCCAATAAACGAATAACGCCACCTTTGATTCCTGTGTTCACGGCAGTCCCATCACAACCAATAGCTATTATTTGATTTGCATCGATGAACTTGGAGGAAAGGAATGTCAGAATAGAGTTGCAAATCGTTTTGGCGTCACCAGTTTTCAAAGAAATATGGCCTAGGTATTCAGAGTCCGGTTCTTTCAATATGGTAATATGCTCCTCCTGAATCACTCTTCTACGACCATCTTCGTGTATTAACGTTTTATCTTTTCTACCATCGTAAAATAATCCGATGATAGCACCAAAAATTGTAGGTTCACCTGTCAATGTAGCCCTAGCTTTAGAACGAGCTCGTCGAACTCTACTTCTGTCTATAACCCGTGATGAATCGTTTTCAGTAATGAGACTAATGTCTTGGAAAGCTGCAGAAATGATTGCAGCTCCAGCACGATCTGAAACCCCATAACGATCTAATGTTCTGGCAACAACTGGAAATGTGACATCAGTCATAGTGAGTAAAGAAGTGGAAATAATTGATTGCGATTGGAAGTCCTCAATGTCACCGTTTTTCTTTAATGTTACTGACTGTTGAACATTCAGTCGTATCTTTGAAGTTGTAGGTGATTTGGAAGTACTAGGAATGGATTCCACATCTATTTGCAAGGCTCTTTGTTCTTCACGTTGCTTTTGTTGGTGTAATCTATGTAAATTCACCTCATTTTTTTTTGTCGTTTCACGATCTAAACTACCAATAATCATTTTACGGTCAGTTCGTTGGTCGAGTAAGAAATTTCGTTCTGGTATTAGAATTTTTCGGTTTCTAGGACAGATGCAATCTGTGAACTCTAAACATTTGCAAGTAGCAATATCAAACAATTTCTTGCTATCCTCACCAAACTTAAACAGCTTCTCTTTGTAACCAACTTCGTCCTTCCTGCCTTTATATGGTTTCAATAATGTTCTATACTTATCGTGGTAAGCTATAACTCTGGCTAATATTGTTTCGTGTTCTACGATGGGTATTAAAGCTCTGCGCCACATCTCCTCTACTGTTTTCGTCACAATTTCACTGGTTTTCCGCACACAGTTGTTATACTGTTTTTTATAGCTTTGAGATACGAATATAAACAGCTTCATCATATCTTTATACGTAGGTAACACATTTTTAGGGAGCTCTCTACCAGAACCAAATATTGGACTCACTAGTTACTTCACTCCGGAGTAATGCCATAGTTGTAATCTAATTATAGTAACTGAATTGACACAAAATTTGTCGCAACACTAAACTTTGACGATTGAGCTTGATGCTATAGAAAACGATACTAAACCAACCGTTTATCGAAACAGTACTGAATAGTGAATACAAAAGATGTACCTACTACCTACTTAGAATTGAAATAGAGTGGGAGAGTAAAGGTCGACTTCTGTGACAGGTAATAACTGGTTGGTGTCTCCGTTATGTAGGGGGCTGGCCCGAAATTAAAAATAGATCGATTTCAGTAGCACCGGGGCAGTTATTCTGATAGAGATAGCAAGAAGTGTTAATGAAGTTTTCGTTTCATATTCTAGGACCGGATTGATACCGCACCCCGCGCATTAAAATTTTTTTTTTTATAACTTTCAAAATTTTATATCACGTTGGGGCAGATGTCAGAGTGGAAATATAAAAAAATGACAATAAACTTTTCGAATACTGTCCCACAGTAGCATCGATTCCGCACCCCACGTTTGTGAAAATCGTTATTTTATTTTTCTCCATATAACAGCGCTCTACCCTATTATATATGTGGATTTTAAACTGAAAATATTAACCTTTTTACATGTATTTGACCAAAAATTAAAATTATTACATAATTTCACTACAACATTTAGGTAATATTTTATAAAGACACTCTTCTAGCCATACTATCTACGGCTTTTTAGAGCTTTTTTTTAATCGGCTGATTGAAAAATGATCCTGTCTATCAAATAAATAGTTTATTATTAATTTCTCGACCAATTTTTATTTTATCTGGGCATATTTTTTATTTTATTGTTAATTAAATATTTATTTTATATATGGTTATAAGATTAAGTACAACCGAACACTTTCAATCCACTTTTTAATTATTCAAGTTGTTCCAATTTAACATATTATCTCTTGGTGAAAACCGAGGCTACTTCTGAAAATTTCTTATCTACTGATTTAATCAATTTATTATAGTGACACTATTACCAATAATAGTAGTCGTATTTTTCCAAATTATAATGACACCCTTTTATGTTCAAACTATTTTTTTTATTGCTATTCTGTAAGTTAATCTTGTTTCTCATCTTTAACATCCACCGTTAAATTTTTATAATTCTCTCATAAACAACTTATCTTCTTTTCTTACAACGCCATATATAATATTGTTTTTATTATATATTATGCTTATATTCTCTTCTAAATTGATTAACAAGGTTTCAAAATTTCTTTCAATTAATCGTATAATACGTGTAGCCAAGTATGCGTCCGTTAGACCAGACAGGCCTGGCGCCAATGTCGGTAAGCATTGGATATGCATTACAGAGTACGCTTACGCTTTAAAACCTTGCTTAGTTAAGATAGAAACCAATGACGTCATAGTCGATGTGAACCTGTCGCCACAAGATCACTTTTTATTCCTTTTCGTCTGTGGATGGATGTATCCCTATTGCTATTGTTTCGATTGTGATGTGCAAGGTATTATGTAATTACATTTAACGAATATAATACCAATGATCACCTTCATACAGTAAAGACGCTCATTGAAAAATCTATAGAATACAACAAACCTCTTGTCCTCACTTTCATAGATTTTCATAAAGCGTTCGACACGATCGAAATATACAGCCTTATAGAAGCAATGAATGATAGCATGATCGACCATAGGTAATAGTGAACTTATTTACAATATTTACAAAAATGCCACTATGACTGTTAAGATACACGATAAAACCCGACAAATAAAAATAAAACGTGGGATAAGGCAAGGAGATACATTGTCACCGAAATTATTCATAACGGTATTAGAGTATGCCTTTAAGATGGCCAATTGGGACCACAGAGGAGTAACAATAGAAGGCGAAAAACCTAACCATCTCCGTTTCGCAGATGACATTGTCCGTATCACAGATGATTTAGGAGAAGCCACAGATATGTTTAATGAATTGAACTTTGCATGTTCAAAAGTGGGCCTCAGAATGAATTTGTCCAAAACTAAGTTTATGACAAATATGGTCCCAATAACCATTTAACTATTTAAAACAAAGTGGGAGAACTGGTGGAGAAATATACGTATTTGGGTCACGAAATAAGAATTAGCAGGGATAACCAAACATGAGAAATCTAAAGACGAATTACTTTAGCGTGGGCAGCTTTTGGAAAACTGCGAGACACACTTAGGGCCAACATACCAATTAGCCTCAAAAGAAAAGTATTTGACCAATGCGTATTACCGTTCATGACCTATGGGGCGGAAACTATGACTCTAACCAAGACTACGGCTTCGAAATTGAGAGTGGCACAGAGACGAGTGAAACGATCTATACAGGGAGTGACGTTGCGGGACCGAATAAGAAACGAAGATATGCGAAGAAGGACGAGTATTGCTGATGTTGTGGAACGCATAGCGGAACTTAAATGGAATTGGGCAGGCCATGTAGCGAGAATGCATGACTTACGATGGACGAGTAAAATTACACATTGGAGGCCAAGAGCAGACAAACGGAGTAGAGGAAGACCACCTACACGTTGGCAACAAAGAGCACAAAACCGCAAAGAATGAAGGAGTTTAAGGGAGGCCTATGTCCAGCAGTGGACATGATAAATGACGGCTGGATGATGATGGTGATGAATAAAACGTCAAAGAAAAATTAAACATGGCGTTATCCGAAAGTGACCTTTGATCCATAGTGCCTAAACAGCTTAACATACAGACATATGAGATGTCATGTGATAATTATTAACCATACAAAATAAAGACATAGAACACTTGAATATTGTTATGTGTCAAAGGGGCCTTGGGTACGTAGCTTTGTTTTTATTGGTTTAATTTGACGTAGAACGTGACATTGGACCTAAAACGTAATATATATGTAAATGACATATCTAAGCTGTATGTCAGCTCATCAGAAAATAAATTTATGAATTTTTGATTATCTACTGAAGAGGATGTTACACAAGCTTTTTTTATATATCACTTCAATTTTAGGGACATACTTACACCTTTTTATTCCATTACTGGATTTTACAATTTCTTTCTATTGTTGTCTTCACTACATGCTAAAAATTTTATTCTTTTGCTCTTTCTCCTTTCTAGGATATGTGTTCGATGTATCTAACTCGTACCCTTTTTTAATGTATCCATCCATTCAGCTGTTAAACTTAAGAAGGAAATCAAAGCGTTAAAACAAACATAAAATGTAATTTTTATTACAATTAGTTGTAATTTAATCTCAAATTAATAAAATATTTAACTGTAATACTGCTTCTGATAGATTCCTTACTTGAAAATTCGGATAGCGAAAGCTGAGCTGTATTTGATTTATTGTTTAATAAAATTAAAAGGTTTTTATTGGAGTTTAGTTACTGGATTGTATTTATTTTATTTCACAAAAAAGAGCTCAATAAGGTTACTAATTTATTTTTTGTTTGGTACTATGTTTTTTTTAAATATATACCCTTCTAAAACAGAGAGCTTATCTGTAAGCTAAGTTCTGCCAACATTGCCTTACTGTTATAAAGGTTCGCCATGCAGGGAACGGCCAAAGCCTTTTCTTTTACGTGCAAAGGCTCTAATACTACAGAGTTGACCAGCTTTCTGAGGCATCACTTGGGAAACACTTTTCGTTGTTATATACATATTATAAATCTCTTGGAGGTTATGGTGTTAAACCTCTAATCAAATCTAGGAACAAGTTTAAAAATCTTATAATCGCCACGCCTACCTGATGCGCACTAAAATTATCGGAAATATATCCGTAGAAGTAAGCATCTCGGCGTGTACATTTCGGTCGGTACAGTCTGCGACAGAGTTATTTTAAAGAACAGTAACAGTGACGTAAAATGGAATTTAAATCAAAATTGAATTGAAAAGTTTGTCCGATCAAAGCCGAGAAATTATAGCGAATATTATTCATATTTTATGCAACAAGAAGCAAGGGACAACGTACAAAGCAGGAAAGTTCAGCTTTAAAATCTAAGTGGGATGAGTGCAGCAAAGGCATGCTTTGTCAATGTATAATTAATTTTTGTACTACCGAAAAAAAGGTTCCAATTTTACGAAGAATACATTAAAAATTTGTCACTGAATATAACTACAATGGATGGCATGAATCTTTGAGAAAAGCAATGACGGATATAGGGTTTCGTTGGGGAAACATAAAAAATAATAGAAAACTTTAAATGGAGAAACTGGAAATCCAACAATTGAGAAGAAACTTTCTTCGAGATATTAAAATCCTACATTCATTCTTTCCATACCCACTCGAAAAGTTGTAGCAAGAACTCCAATGGGGGATTACGTACTCCGATTTCAAAAGGCCTGGGACTAATAATAGTAAATGCAGGTGAAGAAAATGGTTTTGTGTAGAATGCTTGTTTAAAATTTAAATCAAACACAAAATCATAGTACTATCACAGTGAAATGAATTACGAAAATTATAAAAAATGGCTTCAGGAAATGTTTATTCCTACTTCTTATCTTATCACGAAATGCAAGCTGAAAAATGTCATACTATGAGTTCAAGGAAAAATGTAATGAAATAGTGGCTAAGACAACGGAATCTGCCTTTTTCAGAAAGTATGTTAAAAGTCGATCTGTACAGTATTGTACAAAGCCATAAACCTAGATTTAAAGTTATTGACATGAAATTGATAGAATAACGGGTAATAGTGGTTATTCGGCATCAAGGCTGCCTCCGTATCATCCAGATCTTAATCCCGTAGAATTAGTGTGGGCGTCTTTTAAAAAATACGTGGCTGAAAAAAATGTTGACTTTAAGTTTAGTTTCGTGGATCGTTTTTGGGTTGAATTTTTTGAAACATTTTCAAATGAAGATTGGAAAAAACGATGTGAAATTTGAATTCCCGCGCTAAACGTTTCGAACAGTTTTTTAGAGAATTGGAACCTATTTAAGATTTATTTTTTGATCAAATAATAATTAATCATTGGGAAGACAGTAGTAGTGATTTTAGTGACGATCATTCCGAGTCTGATAGTGATTTTGTAGGAGTTAAGCCTCTGTAAACATTTTATTCTTCTCAATTATTATTTTTTATTTCAACGTCTTCTCTAAGTTTTAAAATTTTCTGGCCATTTCTAAGGCTTTATTAGCCTTTTTTATTTATGTTTTACCCTTTTTTTTACTAATTAAATAACGTCTAAATGATTTAAGTTCTTAGACGCACTTATGCTTAAGTGTCTCACTACGATACTTTTGAAATCTGTAAATATAATATTTTGGGTTTATGAGTTCCAAGTATATATTTTGTATAATTGTACTAATCTCACCGTATATGTATTTTGTATTTGTGCGTCTTTGTATGTATAAGTATGTATGCCATATGTGGTTATACTTTTTCGCACCTGTTTTATTTTCCTGTGTATTTATAACAAGTTTTCTAATAATCATTGGTGCTCATCGTGCAGGGAATGATGATTTTATCCTTATAAGGTTTCTTATTTTGCTGCCAATTCCTAAAGAGAACATGATGGTCATGACAGATCACGGAAAAGTTCACTTGTGAGTCCTTCAGACACTTGACCTCTTAACAGGGCCTAATACTTTCAATATTTATAACATTATTAATTTTTACTTTTTGTTTTGTAATGATTACATATTGGTCGTAGAGAAAAATATTTTAAATTAACTGCGATATGATATGAACTGAAATAAAAATTTAACTTAGAGTATTAGGTAAAAACAAAATGAACATTTAAAAAAAAATTTATGATTTAAAAAACCAACAGGTTTCGCCACTTCCTGTTGATATAATTCCTCTACAACAACTACGGACTCCGCAGAAACTTCCTTCCAAATAGCAGTTCAGAAAACCGCCCCGGGTGCTTAATATTTAACCCAGTTCTTATGCAACCCTTTTAAAATGACTGCATCTCTGACTGTTAGGTATCACCACACATTCTGTCCAAGAATTTGCGACTGTACAAGTTTAAATTTAAAGCACTCTTGTCGCCACCGCCGGAGCGGCGGTTTTCCCCAAACCGCCCCTTTCTCCAAATTATTTATGCAAATATTCCTTGCACGCCCACAATTCCGGAACGGTCTGCACGATTCAGACTGCGTTTTCTTACAGAGGCGTAACTACCCGTTAAATAATGATATATACCTCGACAATATAACTGAAATAAAACAAAGGTGTAAAAAAGGGAAATACAGGTCATCTTAACCTTGCTGTTTTGTTCGTGTCTATTTAAACCGAAAAAAAAAAGTATTTTTTGTTCTACAAGTTATTACGTGGCGTATTGCTTCGACGTTTCGTAACTTCATTACCTAGTATGAGACATTTAAATTGCATATGACGAATTATTTAGTGTCCACAGTCACATAAATCCAAAAAAACAACAACAAAATGCATATGACATAAAAATCAACTTCTTGATTTTTTGATAAAAATTAAATTCTTATCTAGAATACGTTCAGGTCAGTATTACTGACTAACCGTGTATTAAATAACATAAAAAATTACATACGTATATCTAGTTGACAATATCTTTATTTTGTAGAAATAAAAAGAAACCTGTAAATATTGACGTGAAAACTTTGAGAAAAGTGATCAGTGGTTTAAAAAATGGTTAAACTTGTGGTAGGAGATATCCCAGTAAAAGTTATTAAATATAAAACATCTAAACTAAAGTACAAAAAGTTATTAAAATATTTCTCATTGAACAACCAGTACTAGTGGCCTAAAAACACACATATATTTTATCCATCCATATGAAAGGAGGCAAAAGAAATACCGAGGGATTTAAGAAATACCTAATTGATTTTCAGTGGGTTGTATGGTAAAATACCAAGTAACTTACTAAAGTCTGAATATAGTCAATATGGAGAAGAATAACAAGGTGCATTTTGATCAGACCGTTCCTGTACCGATAATGAGTTTTCGTTAAAACAAATAATAGAAAAGAAAACATCCAGACATAAAGATATTCATCTAACATCTGTACACTAACAAATAAATAGTGATAATACACTTCTAATTACAATGTGGGAAGCTTTATAGTCATCGCCAGTACCAATTAATTAGGCTCTTGCTAAGGCGTTAAAAAGTCTAAATGCAGGCTCACAATTAAGAAGAAAAATCGGAAAATTCCTCACTTACAATGTTGCAAAACGACAGAGCTTAGACAATAATGCTGTGCTTTTACTACCGTTTTTAAAATCTACAATGTCATGTTATTGGCATTAGTTGACCATGATTACTGTTTTACATACATAGATGTAGGAGCAAAGGGAAGAGCGTTAGATGGCGGTGTTTGGGAAAATAGATATTTGCTTCGTACTATTGAGAATTGTAGTCTTAATATTCCGTCAAATAGAACATCAGTCGGCGGTGATGAGTTTTTATTAAAGACCTTTCTTTTGAAGCCATACAGCAGAAGAAACTTAACATTAAAAAAACAAGTCTCTAATTGCAGATTGTTTAGAGTACTCTAAACAATCTGCATGTCTAGATATCGCAGGTAATAAGATGATGTCATTTGTTTCTGTAAAATAAAAAAAATATCACTAAGATTATAGACTAAATTTTATTCATAAGTTTTAAAAGAATACGACCAATCCGAACGTTAAGTGATACCTGCGCATCAACTTTTCAAATTAATGACCCAAAATCCGAGTCATCCATCCGACTGTGTGAATTTGCTGGGAGTGACGTTGCGGGACCGAATAAGAAACGAAGATCTAAGAAGAAGAACGACTATTTTGCTGATGTTGTGGAACGCATACCGAAACCTAAATGAAACTGGGCAGGCCATGTAACGAGAATGCATGACTCACGATGGACGAGTAAAATAACAAATCGAAGCCAAAAGCAGACAAACGTAGTAGAGGAAGACCACCTACACGTTGGGCGGACGACATCATACGTATCACCAAAAATTGGCAACAAAGAGCACAAAACCGCAAAGAATGGAGGAGTTTAAGGAAGGCCTATGTCCAGCAGAGGACGTGATAAATGAAAGCTGAATGATAGTGATGATGAAGTACCTAAGTAGTGAAGTGATAGTGCACTGACTGGCTTTCCTTGTATTGTATCCATCGATTCGTTGTGTATTGATTTGTTTTGATTTTTCAAAGTAATACTGTGATAAGTTATCGCTGCCGTAAATAGGTAAAGGTTTTTTTTTGGTATATTTCAAGTTTTTTCTTTTATAAAAATAACGTGTAAGCAAATTCAGGTAAATCAATCTAAAAAATGCAAGCTATAAGCAACTTAAACCTAATGTTGTAAATTATATTTTGCAAAACGGGTTTTCATCTATTCCATACGAAGAACAAATTGATATTAAAAATAAGGGGCGTTCTTTGCCTAAAAGTCCCGACTTATAAATATTAGTGCGGGGGGTAAGGAAAATAGTAAATGATTTTCAAATAAGTCAAAAAAACAAACTTTTTTGTGGGCCTTGCATCTTATTTTCGTTAAATAGGAGCAAACATCAAAATTCGTGGTGTGAATCTGGTTCCGATAATTTAAAGCAATTACTTATGGCTTTACAGAAACATGATATTTCGGAAGATCATACATACAGTCAGATTCAATTAGATTTATGTGTAAAACAGAATATTTATGTTTCATTAGATAATGCCCAACGTGAAAATGCTATTAAACATAACGAAATTGTAAAGAATAATTATGCAATTTTACGTCGTTTAATTAATATTGTAATTTTTTTAAGTTGTCAGGAATTATCATTTAGGGAACACGAAGAATCGAGGCATTCGTTAAATCAAGGTAATTATAGAAAACTAATAAAAATATTTAAGAAATACAATTTGGAAATTTCAAATTTACTTTCTGATTCGAAGACACTTAGCTAAAACAATCCAGATAGAATTAACAGCATCAATTAACATTTTGAATAAGGTTATTGAATCTGAGATTCAGGAAACCATTTGTTTATCGCTAGAAGTAGATAAAACTATTGATATATATCATGTAATTCACAATAATCAATTTGTTGTTCCATACGTGTTAAGTGGTAATATTTATGAGAGGTTTTTAGGTTATACAGACGTGAGTAAAAGCCATAAGATAGAATATATATTTGGCATTATAAAGGACAGATTAAAATTTTTTGATATCAAAAATAAATTGGTAGGTCAAACTTATGACGGCTATACTGTGATGTCTGGTGAATTGAATGGTCTCCAGGCAACAGTTAAAACTATTGCACCGCAAGCTTTATTTAGTCACTGTCATGCGCATAGAATGAATTTAGTTTTGCAGGATACGTGTAAAAAATTAAAGAATGTTGTCTTTTTTGACAGTTTCAGCGGATTTGCTTCATTTTTCTCAAGCTCGCCCAAATAGACGAATGTTTTGGTAAAATTTGTTTCGAAAAAAATGCCAATAGTTTGTCAGACACAATGGAATTTTAAATCTCGGGTAGTTTTCACTGCAGCAGATTTTCGTGAACAGCTTGTGCTAGTTTTTATTATTAAAGGCGACGATTATGAAAGTTATGATATCTCGATCCGTGAAGCAATCGGTTTGAAAACTTATTAAATGATTACTCTTTTAGTATTCTTCTAAATATTTTTTAAAAAGTGTTTACCCAAACCGATTTGATATATATAATGTTGTTCAAAATAAGTCAACTGACATTAATTACTTCAAAAATAGAATGGAAAAACTGGTGCCAAATCTCAGAGATTTTCGTATTGATAGTGATTTCCAATATATACGCAGTGGAGTTTTGGATTAGCTTAATATTCCCCCCCCCAAAAAAAGACAAAGCATGACACAGCCCCAGATCTCGAAAAAACGAGTATATTATGAAATTTTGAATACTAAGATTATGCAAATAGACACTCGTTATGCGAATTTTAAAGATTTGCAAATTTCCAAAATATCTATTAGATAAGTTATATATCATTCTTTAATAAAATAAAATTAGAACATATTTTTGGAAGGTGGGGTAAGTTACAAGATATGTATAATTTTGTATACTGCATCTGAATTTCATACTGAATTTCATCTTGTAATGGAAAATAACCAAAAAGTATTTTTAAAGTGTCTAAACAATTATCTATTAGCTGAGCGCTTTCGACTTAAAAAGCCACTTTCAGAGCTATGGAGCTTTCAGAGTTTTTAGCATTGATACTTATAGTATAGGCAGGAAATAATATCTTGCCAATACCAAAAGTATCTGAGATTAATATTTAATAAGCAAAAAGAGAAATGTAATGTTTCAATAATATTTGAAGAAATAATCAGATTTAAAAAAAAATTAATATGTATGAGGTTATGATCAATAGATCAATTATAAATATAGAACAGAACTTGGAAAATGGTAGAGAAAAAAAAGTTCGAAGTAGTGAATATGGATAAACTTTAAGATAATTACGCATATCCAGAAGAAATAAAATAAAAAATGAAGACTGTTAAAAGTATGTATAGTACGGAAATAGAAGGAACAATCATGAAAAATATAGAAAGAAAATAATTGTTTATATGGTACACACATAAATACAGTATAGCCCAAAATAAACAGTACTAAACTTGTAATTATTTTATTGTTTTAAAAAATACATATTATTGACACTTTATAACATGTTCTAAATGAGCTACTCCTCTCTCAAGACAGACTTCATACCGATATTCCAGATTTCTCGTAATGTTATGGAATAAAGGTTGTTTCAAATCCGCGAAGAAGGCTCTAACGGCATCCTTTAACTCCTTGATGGTTTGTGGCGCCCGTTTAAAAACGGCAGTTTTAGCCATGACCCAAATGTATGCGTCTGGAAAATGTGCAGAATAGTGGAAGTCAGTAAATCTTAAAATAAATTTGTTTGGAAAATCTCTGGAGAAATTGAGGAACTGCGACAGCAGTATGGAAAGTTGCCCCATCTTGCTGGAAAAATTACGTGAACGGCAAAATTAACGTAGATCAGGGATAAAGCGTGTTAAATTTGTATGTACTTCTGTTCATTAAGTGTAACTTGCCTACCATTTTCTTCGATAAAGTATGGATCAATAATTCCGTGTCCCTAAACTGCACACCAGACACTCACTTTTGCGCTAAGCAAAGGAACTTCTTGAACTTCATCTGATCTGCCAACGCCCAGAAATTGATTTGTGCGACGATGTACATGGCCTGACAAATTAAAATGTGCTTCGTCTGAAAACCATACATTTTTCAAAATGTCAGGATTTTTATACTGTAATGCAAGAATTCTGGCACGAAAATGCACCCAGCTCCTTCAGGATTCTTTACAAGAAAGTTCGTCTTAAGCAAAGATGAACGCTGTTCTTATCTGGCTGGCTTTCGGATTTTCCAAGATTCGCTCAAAAACACGTTCATGGTTATCGTTGTTGTTAACTGTCTTGGGACGCCCTGAGTTTCCTTTTCGTTGGCACAATACATTACCCGTATTTTTCAACTTTTTAACAACCTTCAAAATCACAGCATTACTTGGAGAACATTTATTAAACTGTTGTGTGAATTGAACACACACGTATTGCAGACTTACACTATTACGGCGGAAGATTCCATATTAGCGAAAATAATGCTCCACAAGAAACACTTTCTCCTCTGTACTTAATACCATTTTTAACAATTAGACCTTAATAACTAATTGTTTAAGGATTACTTGACAGGTCTATACTAGTTGATTTGAATATGACAGCGCGCACAAAGATACATCTATGTTTCAGTTTCAGTACTGTTTACTTTGGGCAATACTGTATAATGAATAACGAAAGGCTCCCAAAATAATGCTTAGAAGGGCAATAATAAATTGATGGATGATATTATATTATTATATGGCATATTAAAGTAATTACTCTTTAAATGGGAATAAGCCACAATTAAAGGTTAAGTACGTTTATTGACTTTTCAATTTCCACTTCGGAAATCGTTCTCAAAATACTTTATTTTAAAAATACTTTATTTTAAAAATACTTTATTTTAAAAACAAAGTATTTTGAGAACGATTTCCGAAGTGGAAATTTAAACGTCAATAAACGTACTTTAACCTTTAATTGTGGCTTATTCCCATTTAAATAGTAATTACTTGAATATTATATTATTATGTGGAGCTAAGACTTGGACATTAAAATAACGCAATTTAAAAAGAATCGAGGCTTTCGAATTCTGGTTATACCGCAGAGTATTAAAAATGTCATGGACTGATAGAATTAGAAATAAAGAAGTACTGGAGAGGGTTGGTAAAGAAACAGAACTAATCACCTCTATACAAACCAGAAAACTGGAACACCTAGGCCACGTGATGAGGGGACCAAAATAAGAAATTTTGAGACTCGTAATACAGGGAAAGATTCAAGAAAGAAGATCTATTGGCCGAAGGTAAAACTCATGGTTGAAGAATCTACGTGATTGGTATCAATGCAGTTCGATTGATTTGTTTAGAGCAGCAAGTTCAAAAATAAAAATAGCCATTATGATTGCCAACCTACGTAGGGAGACAGCACTCTAACAAGAAGGATGATTGAGATATGATTTAATGAAATATATAAAATAACTAAAAGGATTTATAATTCCCTGATCATCATGTTACAGTTTATGGGTCAAGTATGTCAAGTAATACTTTATCGTAAGGTTCTGCAGGCTTGGTTAATATGACCGGTACTATAGGCGATCTAACGTACGCCTACGATAACGTTAGATATTTATTCTTTCTTTTACAACAAATATTATGATATATAATATTGTCATTTCTAAGTACTACAGTTAGATTTCTTATATGTAACTTAATTTTATCTAATAGTCTTGTTTTTTTTCAGGTAAGCAACAATAGAGACACTTCTAAGTAGCAGTTGTTGGTAAAGTACAATTATTTAACTTGCATTTTTAATTGAATTTGCTTAGAGTTAATTAAAATTCGCATTACAATATTTTTAATACTGAGTAACAAGATTTTTGTTTATAATTATATATTTGTAATGGTGTAGGAACATTAACCCATTTGGTCCCACTGTACTCGTCTAAGTGCAGCAGCAAAAATGGCTTAGTAGTGACACATCTGGTAAAAAGGTGGTACTCCACGTGTATGTCCGATTCTATTAGGAAGTGTTCTACTATATTTTCACAAATTATACCCTAGGTATAATCTTCTTCCTAATTTTTGCCGCAGTAATTATAAGCTAACCCCCATATTATTGTTGGATCATTGAAGTGTTTGATATTTTGGGATTTTGATACTATTTATCATTTTTTTAAATTTCATTGTTGTAAGGGTAAGTACTAGTAATGTTTATTTATTCAGTATAAGATTTTTTTTATTATTGTTGTTTTTATTTTACAAAATAGACCTGTAGTCATCTAAGTATAGTGAGTTTGTATGAGATCAAAATGATTATTTGGATTTTTATTGTTTCACATTCAATATTGGTACTGGAATAGATGTTCAAGATTTGCCGCCTATTAGTCCCATTGGGTTTTATGGAAAACATTATAGAACTCTTGTTTTAGCATTGTTCTGGAGCTATTTTCTTGTGGCATGTTAGAGTAATTACTATTTAAATGGGAATAAGCCACAATTAAAGGTTAACGTACGTTTATTGACGTTTCAATTTCCACTTCGGAAATCGTTCTCAAAATACAAACATTAGTAAATTAAACAAATTTTTTTAATTTACTAATGTTTGTTTTGTATTTTGTGAACGATTTCCGAAGTGGAAATTGAAACGTTAATAAACGTACTTTAACCTTTAAATATTGCTCATTGACCTCCCTACCTAGCTTAGATGACCTAGCCAGTTCCACTCATAAACATGTATCAGTGGTAGTTATTCCTCCTGAGACTGACTATCAAACTGACAATGAGGACATAGATGAGGATAATCTTTAGACTTAAAGCTTTCCGGATGATGTTCCCGGAGAAATAGAGGTTCATTACATTAGTGATGACTCTGATAACGACGAAGAAGACAATCTGCCTCTTGCCATTAGAAGAGAAAATTTACTGAAAGGCCAAAATAAAACCAAACAATCTGACTGGACGGAAGAAATTACTGATATTAGTATGATATCTACAACAGGTATCAAGGGTCGTCTGGATAATATGAAAGAACAAATCCGAGGTAAATCTCCTATAGAAATATTTGAGAATTTTTTCGACGAAGATATTACACAGCAGACAACTTTATATGCCGCTCAAAATAACAATCATCAATTTCATGTAACGCAGGAAGAGGTATGATATTTCTGGCTATTTTACTTTCTACTGGATACCATAGATTGCCAGGAGAACGCAACTATTGGTGTTTAGATGAGGATCTTCAGGTTCTCATTGTAGAATGCAATTTCGAGGAACCATTTCCAAGAAATTAAAAAATATCTACATTAGGCAAATAATTCGCAAATTGATAAAAGGGACAGAATGTATAAAGTACGGCCTCTCACGAACAAACTAAATAAAAAATTTCAACAATTTGGCATATTTTACAAAGACCTATCAATTGATGAAGAGGTGATAAAGTATTTTGGGCATCACTCATCTAAACAGTTTATAAGGAGAAAGCTAGTAAGATTTGGGTTCAAGGACTGGATGCTTTGTAGTTCAACTAGTTATTGCTACAATTTTGACACAGTGTGGAGCATCAGTGTAAAAGCAAAAGTCGCGGCGTTGCCTATAGGATCACAAGTTGTTCTAAAAATATTTGATGTCGTTGATGTGCCTACTGACTAGGAAGTATTTTCTGACAATTATTTTACTAGTTACAATTTGATGGAAACTTTAAAAGAGAAGGGCTTTAGGACAACAGGCACAGCAAGAGTAAATCGTATAAAAAATGTCCTTTGTTATCTTCCGCTATAATGCAAAGAAGAATCGTGGATATTTCGAATTACCGCTTTTAAAAAGCAAGTCTACTACTTTTTGTAAAATGGAAGGACAACAATGTGGTCACAATGGTATCAAATTACGATAGTACTGAACCACTTTCAAAAGTAAATCATTGGTATGCTGCTGCCAAACGAAAAATTAATGTACCCCAACCAAAACTTTTCTCATCATATAATACTTCAATGGGCGGTGTTGATCTCTTTGAACAATCGGTTAATAACTACCGAGTCAGTATACAAGGCAAAAAATGGTGGTGGCCCATTTTAACCCACATGCTCAACTTAGCTTGTTAACTCGTGGAGGTTACAAATATTTGCTGAAAATAAAGAAATGGATCTTTTGGCTTTTCAACGAGATGTAGCACGCCATTATTTAAAAAGTTTCGGGAAATCTACTATTCTAGAAAACGACTAGCAGGATCTGTACCAATTTGTCTAAAAATGGATAGAAGCGGTCATTTTTCAAAGAAAAAGACAAACAACTTCGCTTATGTCATCAAAGAGTACGTTGGATTTGTATAAAGTGTGAAGTTACTCTGTGTATTCAACGTGATTTTTTTCTACAATTTCATACTAGTTAGATTATAATACAGGATATACCCAAGTATGTACTTATATTGTAAGAAAATAAAATATTTTCATTTTTACACAATATTTTATATTTTTAACTCCCGATCAACCCATTGTACTCGTATAAGTACACCTACTTTTTGCTCAAAATTTAATTTTTGTATATCAAATAACAACTAATTGTTATTATTTAATCCAGATCCAACAAGGACATTCAAAAAATCTTGTTTTATCGAAAAAAAACAAATGTCGTGGGATCAAATGGGTTAACAGGGGTACCGTTTGTATATAACATTTTTTTAATTTTTTGCAGGTTAAAAGAAATTTATTTTTATCTAATTTACTGTGGGGTCTTTGAATACTTCATTGTATTGGTATATTCTTAAATATCAAGGTCTCCTATCGTATTTTATTCGAGTGTACATCAAAATGTATCTTTATAGATGTAACTGGACTCGGTAGGTAGAAATAAATATAATAAATTTTTACAGTACTCTAAATCTCGTATATTATTACTTATTCGCCTTTTATCGATATAGAAACCACAACATATCGAAATTTGAATTTTTCTATTTTCTACTTTGTATTCGCTCTTGCAGTGTACTAAATTATTAAGACTTAAATCAGCAAATTGTTGGCTACAATCTAAACCATCTACGAAATTATAGTTTCTTTAGTTTGCTAAATATTCTCAATTAGTTGATTGTGTTTGGTAATTCCAAATATTAGATTGTACTACTCGCTTTAACCACTAATAAATATTAAACTATGCAGAACGTGAAGTATGGTTCAGTTCTCCTAAAGTGTGCTGTTATTTCCAAGAACAATGCAATTTGGTTATTTTAAATGCTACATTAGATTGGTAATAAATAGTTATAAGGGCTTTTCTAGCAGTAATACTTTAATATTCTCTTTTAATTTCAATGCATGGGAGCATTATGTATGTCAATTTGTTTAGCATTCTAAGTTTAACAAACATGCCTAGATATATAATAGTGTTATATATTAATAATATAAGTGTATGTTTATTAATACTAATAAATAAGACGTACGCGGATTCAACTAACTTGTATATTGATAGAACTATGACTGACTAATTGACATAAGACAGAGTATCTAAAACATAAGTGGTCTCTTTAACCAAGGGTACTTTAATAACAGATAGTAACACAAAACTTGTTTTGGCTATATGTTAAACATTACTCGAGAGCAATAATTTGACATGTTGTCGTGACACACAATAGTTTTTCTAAAATTAGTTCATTTACCGTATTACAATGTTAGAACTATGAAATAATTAATATACATAGAACCTGAAAAATTTTTAAATAAATTAAATTAAAAATAAAAATTATATCAAAATAAGTAATATCAAAATCAAATGGTAGACATAGTAGACAAATTCTATATAGAATTTTATTATACGATGGAAGCTCAAAATCAAGACAATATTGCCAATACAAACTAATAAAAAATATAAAGATGATTAACTATAAATTAGGAATTTGTAATAGAGAGAGCAAGAAATAAGTTAATCCCTAAATTGAAATGCCGGGCTCTGAGACCGTTAGCGTTACTTAATGCTAAATTTTAGCAACCTTGCTTGAGCTGCGGTCACCCCTTTTGTATATTCTTCCTTCACCAACTAAGGTTGGTATCGTTCGCGTCATAAAAAACTGGTACAACTCATAACCTAAAATCGTGTTATTCACAAAAGTTGTGTAAGTTGATCTTGTCACATATGTCATTGTAATTTCTAAGGCAACGTTGGCAGTTCAACGAAAATATATCAAATCAGCTAAAAGGAAGGCTAAGCGACAGACACATTAAAAAATTACAGTAGATTAATTCCAATGTTCTTTGTACTAATACCCTACGTTTCAAGAAGCTTTAAGCATTTTGGGCATTAACTCAACCCTTTCTCTGGTTATTAAATTTATTAGATACGGTTTTTTCTTCTAATGATAATAATAATACCTATATACAAACTTTAAACATTTTTGATCGTTCTTTTTTATTTAGATTTAGTGCAATTCCGTTATATGTGATGGCAACAATGAATTGATTCACGAACCATTGTGTCAAGTCTGAACACAGGTTTACATTGAAAAAAAAGTGTACCAATTCTATATGACGTGAACTGTACGTAACGCGTGCAACAAAGAATAGTGTGTATTTTTTTCAATTATAAATTATAAGTCGCTATTTGAAAGTCCAGATCCACTCCAAGGATACTCCAGATCAGACAGTACGAAATCAAATAGACTATATTCTTATTAACAAACGATTTAGAAACTCTATAACATCTGTTAAAGCGTACCCGGGATCCGACATAAATTCGGACCACAATCCACTTATCGCCAAAATGAAACTTAGGTTAAAGAAAGTTCAAAGACCAAAAATTATGAAGTACGATATTAACCAACTGAAAAATAAAACAGTAAAAGAAAAGGTACAAAAACGCCTAAAAGAAAAAACGTGGGCTCGTACAGAAAAACCATGGGCTCGTACAGAAACAGATAACACTAATGTAGAACTAGAAAATTTGCACAAAGTAAGTCAAGAAATAACAGAGACATACTTAAAACCTGAAAGAACAAATAAAAAGGAATGGATGACGGAGGAGATTCTACGTATGATGGAAGACAGAAGAAACGCTAAAGATAATAAGAATTACTACAACAACATAAATAACGAAATAAAAAGGGCTATTAAAATAGCAAAAGAAAATTGGTTTAGCTCGAAGTGTACAGAGATAGAGTCATTACAACAAAAACATGATTCATTTAACCTCCATAAAAAGAATAAAGAAGCGGCAGGCTTACATAAACACAAGAACACTGGATTCCTGACAGATAATCAGGGAAACATAGTACTGGAAATAGAGCATAAAAGGGATATTTGGATTAAATACGTGGAAAAAACTTTTGAAGATATACGAAGTAACACTGGTATTACAACAAACAACAATTGTGAATCTGGACCACCATTTACAGTCGAAGAAGTAAAATATGCCATCAAAAGCACCAAAGATGGTAAAGCAGTAGGCCCTGATAAGTTTCACTCAGAATTCTTAAAACTTATGGACTATGATGGCATAAAATGGTTGACAAATATATTTAACAATATATATGATACAGGCATAATTCCCCAAAAATGGTTAGTGTCAACTTTTATAAATCTTCCAAAAAAACCCAATGCGAGAAAGTGCGAAGACTATAGAATTATAAGCCTTATGAGTCATTTACTTAAAACATTTCTAAATGTGAGGAACAACTAACAAGAACACAATTCGAATTTCGTGATGCTCTGAGAACACGGGAGGCCCTTTTTGCTGTACAGGTGCTATTTCAGAGATACAGGGATGTGAAGGCATTTGACAGAGTTAAAAATTAAAAAATAATGACTCTAATGCAAGAAATTGGAATTGACAACAAAGATCTTAGAATTATCAGAAACATTTACTACAATCAAACGGCCAAAATCAAAATAGAAGACCAGTTAACTGATAAAATTGCAATAGAACGTGGAGTACGACAGGGCTGTATTGTGTCTCCATTGTTGTTCAATATTTATTCTAAATAGGTATTTAAGGAAGCTTTAGACCTTTGTGCGAAAGGAATACTAATAAACGGTGAATGGTTGAATAACATTAGATATGCAATTTGCGGATTAGTCCCCATGCCTTTCGACTGGAACGTGAGAAATCAATATGTTCTACGGTAGACTTCCATTTATTAAGTCTTGTTGAGTCCAGTAACTTCAGTAAGTTGTCACCAATTTCGGGATCTTCTGATTTCAAAAATTCGTCATATAGTTTTTGGCTTTCTTCCGTCCAGCCTGGGATGTACTAATTTCGGAAACCTCGGGGGATATGTTTTTTGGCGATAGAGATAACTATTCCTAAAAAACGGTGATAATTGTTGGCCTTTGGGTCAATGAAGCGAATGCAGGTGTCCAGCTCTTTGGTGAATTCGGGCCAATTTCCTTTGTTAAAATTCCAACGGGGTCTCGGCGTGAATTCAACGATAGGAATTTGTATGCCTAGTTCGATTATGACAGATCGATGTTGGCTGTGAGGGAAACTGGGAAGTACAGTTCGAGAGCTGGGGAGTGGTTGCATCTATGAGTTAGTGGAAACCCAGCATAGATCAGGGTTGTAGCCTTTGCGCCATCTTCTAGAAAAGAAAGTAGTTTTATCTTTTAGACTATGGATAAGGTGAATATTATTTTCTTTGGCCCACTCCAGTAGTTTCTCCCCATTTTCATCATTGTTTTCATATCCCCATTTGTTGTGGTGACTGTTAAAGTTCCCAATGTAAACTGTAGGTTGGTTGTCTACAGCTTTTATTACATCTCCTGGCCATTTAGTTAATGGTGGTTTGTAGATGTTTTTTATGATTACGCCATTCACTTCTGTAGAGACTATGGACACATTATTTTCGCAGCTGCAGTCCGTCATCTTAGCATTTTGTATACTGTTATGCACGTAAGTTGCAGTGCCATAAACATTGCTGTAAGTGGCTCCAATCATGCTATATCCCGTTATGACGTCAACGTTACTTTCGATTAGTAGTTTTTAAAGAAATTCGGATTTTGATCTACTAATTCCTTCTATGTTTATTTGACATATACGGAGGGTAGGCCCGATACGTCTCGTCAAATGGTGTTGATAAACACCTTTGTAGTTTTCCATATTTCTATATGGAGATTCCTGTTCTTATTTTTCTTTATCGTACTGTTTGCCAGGAGAGCTCAGCGGCTAGTTTGGCGTCCAAAAATTGATAGACCATTTAGCGTTACCCAGGGTGCACCACGTGGAGGCGATCTATCATTACAGCCCATGTCGTGTAGACATTATAGATATGAAAACTGCTTTATATTAATATTAATAGAAGAATCAGGAGATGGTTTTTAGTAATATTTTACATTCTAGTCAATATAGCTCAGTGTGGTCCAACCTTTTAGACGTTGCGGGCCGTAATAAATTTGAAATTATTATGAAGGGCCAGAGAACTTGACACGTTCAAAAAAAGTTTATTTTAAAAAATAATATACAAACGAAACATTATTTGCAATTATTTTATTATGGTTTACAATTTACAAGTTATGTTTAAAATTTAACATAAAATAAAAAATCAATGGGATATTTTGAGGCAAGGGTTTATCCTCTACTAACTTTTGCACATCTATATCTATGCTAGTCGTACTGAGTCTAATACACGCTTCCAGAGTATCGTTTTCCAGGCGATTACGTGTTTTAGATTTAAGAGGCTTTAAAACAGAAAATATACTTTTACATATATACGTACTACTAAACATTGGATATAGTTTCAACGCAAAGTTACGAAGTTTAGGAAAACGATCCTTGGAGACTAACTTCATTTAAATAACTAATAACTAACTTCATAACTAATATCTTCATTTATTTTGCTTGAAAAAACGAATTGGACTGTAGTTCGCACAGCTCTAATTGGTATTCTGCTGATTGGTTATGGATGTTGACTCTCATCGCATTGTTAAAAAGCTCAAGATCGGGTTTTAGTGCATCAAATTCCAAAAACCTTTCATCGCATTCTCTTTTTATTTATGTAAGAACTTTTGCAATCCTCGTGAAATCGATCACGGTTTCTTCTTGATTTATTTCTAAACACACAGGGAAATGTGTATGGTCGTTTATTTTCATGCAGCTCTCGAAAAGATCAAGTTTTTTGCGAAATGTCTCAATTTGTCCAACCAACTGTGATACTGTCTTATTTATCCCCTGGAGTTGTAGGTTTAATGTGTTAAAGTGAGAGGTAATGTCGGTTAGAAATGCCAGTTCATGAAGAAAGGTCATGGTCTTAAGCTTTGTTATAAATACGTCCGTATTAATAACAATTTCCGTTTCAAAAAACAGTAAGATCTCTTTTCTTAAAGAAAAAAATTTCTAAGGCATTTACCTGCACTCAACCAGTGTATCTCCAAATGTAGGGGAACGTCCTTATATTCAGTATTTAATTCCTCCAAGAAAGAGAAGAATTTTCGGTATCGCTGAGCTCTGTTTAATCCTCAAGCTGTTTACTATATGCACTACAGTTTTTATAGTGTCATTGATTTTAATTATCTTTCCGCAGAGAGCCTCTTGATGGATAATGCAATGAAACATAACACAGTTAACACCATTTGTCCGCAAAAGTCCAGCCATTCCCTTTATGCGTCCCGTCATTGCAAACGCCAGAGCACTTTTGACAACCGCCTATATATTTAAACCTTTGTTCCCGTCTTCCATGTGGTGCAGTTTTAAAAGTTCCTCAGTTACACAAAAGTCTTCACTGACGCATCTATCAAAAATTAATAGCTGATTTTTGTCAGTGATATCAACAGATTTGTCCAGGGCTAAGGAGTAGTACAAACAATCACGAACTGTGTCGATTATTTTTTTAAATACGCGAGTATTCAGCTCATCGACTTCTAGATAGAGTTTGACGGGAAACTGAAACACATTTAAAATATTTGGCCATCTTTTCATCTCCAAAGGATCGCGCCATTTTAACGAACACCGCTTGATCATTTCCCCATCTCTAAATGCTTTTTTACTTTTGACAAGCTCTAAACATTCTTCATATGATGCTCCTAAGCTTGATGATTGAACATCTGTCGGTTTTGTAAATAGATTTTTGTTCATTCCATTTAGCTTTAAGTTCTTTTACAAGAGTATTGCGAGCTTCACCATGATATTTGTCGTACTTTGTTTTGTGCTGGGTTTCATAATGCCTACTAATACTGTATTCTTTTGATACCGCGAGTGATTGAAATATTGATTTTCCCATTTTCCTTGGAACGTACGATTCTCTTCGGAAATTTTGTGTTTTTTTGGCACTTTTCATTCTGAATTTAACATTTGATTTATTTGCCACTGTTAATTCAACACGACACGTGCAGATGACTGAAGCTAATTGCCCGCTCATCGCGAGTGGGTGTTCAAGGTTAACTACTTTCTTAAGATTACGGAAAGTTAGACAGGGTTGGAACAGGTAAAAGTTATTAATGGCAATATTTTTAAAATGTATTCGCGAGGGCCGCAGTTTAATGAGTCTTGGGCCTCATGCCGCCAGCGTGCCTAAGGTTGAACCACACTGATATAACTTATGTTAACAGTTTTATTTTATAATTCCACCATTAAACGATCCACTTTGTTCAAAGTTTGGTATTTTATTTAGAACTACATCCTAGAAGACGCCTTTTAATTCTAAATCTTAAAATTAGGCTGAGAACCGATAAGTGCGATAAAACAACAAAAGTTTTCTTGATTGAGGGTAAAAGGGAACTTTGTTAATCGTAACTTTATTGAGAATCAAATGTGTTCCTATGTTCCATATATCATCATCATCATCAACCTGTATGCGTTCAGTGCTGGACATAGGTTTCTCTCAGCTCTTTCCATCTGTCTCTGTCTTGTGCAACTTGCATCCAGTTATTACTAACATTCTTCAGGTCGTAGTCCATCTAATTGGTGGGCGTCCTCTGCTCCGTATTGCTTCTTGTCTTGGTATCCACTCGACAATACGTTTTGTTTATCAGTTGTCTAATAATCTGGTGACATGTCCTGCCTAATTTCATTTTAGCGAACCGATTCTTTCGATGGCGTTTGTTGTTTTTGTTCTACGACGTATTTATTCGTTTGCTGCCAAGGGTAATGCTATGCGACGTGGGAGTTTACATGTCTGGTTATCTCTGCCCAACCGAATTTTATGTTCTAAGTACTTATACAATGTAGTCTGCACAATATTCCTTTCATCAACAGCAATATTTCGATTTAGCACCAGATTAGTCATTATTTACGTCTTATTCATAAAAATCCTTAGTCCGACCTCCAAAGAAGCTTGATATAATTTTTCAAACATTATTATTACATCATCCATACAATTGGCTATAAGGACAATGTCATCTGCAATTCTCAAATCACTTGAGCTTTTTTCCATTTATGTTGATAACATGCTTGTTTAGATATTCCTTCTTACAAGTATGTTCTAAAAGCCTCGTGAATAGCTTTGGAGAGACGGTGTCTCCTTGCCGTACTCCTCGCTGTATACAGAATTGATTTATTTCTTGTTTAGATAGTCTTACGCTAGCTATGGCATTTTGGTAAATATATTTGATTATGTTGGTGTAGCGATGGTCTATTTGGCATTCTTTAAAAGATTTGAAAATTTTTTGATGGTTTATGGTGTCGAAAACTTTCTTGTAGTCAACAAATATCATCGCCAATGGTTTGTTGCATTCCCTTCATTTTACGAGAAAAAAAATATACTGTTTTATTTTATAGACAGTAGTTTCTAATATATTAAAAAAAAATCAAGTGTAGCTTTTATCAAAAGTAAGACAATATACATATGCGGAGCATCGCTTTGTGATTTTCGGCTTTGTATTCGTTATCCAAACAATTAAAGCCACCAGATACTCTTAGTAAACTGGTTCTGTTATATGGGATAAAGAAGATTATTTTTTAACATTAAGACATTTAAAACATTTATGGTATAAATAAAACTACCAGAAAAAATTTATGTTTTAATTATAAACATATAAAAAAACTAATTATACAAATACCTACATATATTGTAAAATCTGTTACTGACTTTTTGGAGTCAACTATATAGAAGTTTATCCCCGAGCATATGGTGGTTTGCTGTTGGTAAGTAGGTAGTAACTTCCTCTTGCACTGCAACAAAAATATAATAGCTAATATAAAATTGGGTGTTTGTTTTTAGTTCAGTGGTCATGACCTCTAAAAATCGTACGAACAAGCTGAATTTTACTGAAAATATCAATTTTGGGACCCCAAAAAGGTGCATGAAAGTTTTTTTTTCGTAACCTCAGGCTTTCCCTAAAATATTCCATTATAAGAGGAGTACAAAAAAACATCAATTTACCAAAAATCTGTACATTGTAGAAAAAAAATGTGTCAAACAAACAAGAAGTGTAGCAGAGATAATTTTGAATAAAACAGTTCATTCTACAGAAAAAGTCCAAACAAACGTTTTTGTCCAGAATAATCTCAGCTACATTTCTTGTTTGAAACATTTTTTCTGTCGCGTACAGAGTCTTGGTAAATTGATGTTTTCCGTTTTCCCAGCCTTTGAGGGAGTTTTAAGGGGAATAGCGGGGAAAGGAGTGCCAAACTTTTTTGAATCTTTTCAAAAATTTGCCAAAAATTTATATTCTCAAAAAAATTCAGGTTGTTCGTATGATTTTAAGAGGTTAGGTTAGGTTGTTAGGTTGTTAGGTTAGATCGTGCAGCTCTGGGAATGCGCTTTGATGAGGTTATCCAGAAAATATAAAACAAAGTGCTAAGAAATATATGTGTATATCGTGCTGGTATACACGAAATAGTTCCATCAATCCAGAAGAGGTAATAATCACCAGCTGTACTAAAAGATATGAACATGAATAGCATTTTGAACTTGTTAAATCAATCGCAAATAGCGATTTTACATTTATATTGTTTATAAGTAAAAAATTACGTTTACTCTTTTGCATATTTTGTTTATTACATATTGTTATTATCAAATTTATCAAAAGAAGTTGTTAGATACCTATATCGCATGTTGTGAGAAAACGGTTTGGTCTCTGGTCTATTGTTATAAATGTAATATACCAACGAACAGTACTTTGTTGACAGTAAATGTTTTGGTGCAAAACGAAAGGGTAATAATTACTTTGAATGTCTGCGAACGAATGGTACTGAGAATAAATGAAGCAGTTACAGTGAGTAAATCTAGTGGAAAAGATGGTTCAAAGAACCGGCTCTACTAGTTACGACAAATATTATATGAATGATAAATGGAAGATGGGCCAAATAACTTTGCCCTAAACTAGTGTTGCCCAAATGCAAGAACAAGACGAGACTTAGACAGTCTTGGTCTTGGTCTTGCGGCAATGCACCTGGTCTTGGTCTTGGTCTTGGTATTGCACTTCCGGTCTTGGTCTTGGTCTTGGTCTTGCAGCAAGAGTCTTGCAAGTCTTGCAGTTACCTCTTAGCATATTGCTATTTATTAAACGTTACTTTAGATCTTAGAACAACGTAACAGAGTAAGTACATTTTAAGCTTGAATTAACATAGCCATAATAAAGGTCGGAGAAGAACGTCATGGCTTAAAAATCTGAGAGATTGGTTTAACAGATCCTCTGCATCTCTTTTCCGAGCTGCCGTCAACATATTACTATAGCCAATTTGATAGCCAACGCTCGATAATCAAGCTCGGCACATGAAGAAGAAGAAGAATAATAAAGACCAACCAAATTAATAAATGTCTAAACAACTGACATCGGGTGCGGTTTGAAGCAATCTTTGCCTATGCTCTAATTAACTCATCTATCTACCATGCCCCACGGAAGTCAATCTGTTTCTTAATAAACGTTTGCATTTACTACGCTTCTTCTTCTTCATGTGCCTTGTCCGTTCCGAACGTTGGCAATCAACATGGCTATTCTGACTTTGTTTGCGGCAGATCTGAATAGTTCAGCAGATGACAATCCGAACCATTGCCGCAAGTTTTGGAGCAACGAGTGTCTTCTCCTCCCTGGACCCCTTCTGCTGTCTATTTTCCCTTGAACGATCAGTTGTAGTGTGTGAACTACGCTTACATGTGCTAAAACGTGGTTAAAACACAAAAAAAGCAGGCATCGGCATGCCTGTACTTTAAAGAATATTATCTGCCTAGAAAGGGATAATGTTAAGGCAGGTTTGAGCTCTCTTCTACATTTTAAAACTTTTTTCTCAAGCACATATTGCAAGATTGACAGCATAGTGGAAGTAATAGGTTTCACTCGGCATGAGTTTTTCTCTGCATTCAAAGTATTCCCTTCGGAAAAACGTCTGTTTTTCAGTACACAATATCCGACTTTAACTAGATGGTGGTCTTTGAAAGTGTCGTAAAATTTGTGGAGCAATATCTGGAGCCTTACAGCAGCCCCTGTGATAAGTTTTTTTTGAGGCCCTCTTCAATGTGTTTTGTTCTACAAATGCGAGGACCTGGCCCATGCAAGATTTGCCGAGTCTGAATTATCCTTGTTGTGGAATGAAATTCTTGTCAACATTCTTTTCTATTCTAGCCAGGAAGTATGTTATATTATTTAAAAAATTAACACAACGGGGAAATAGGAAGATTTTCTTACTGAAATTTTTTGGGTCCTTTCCTGGTTTTATCAAAGTAGCTTTTGCTGTAGCTTTTCCATTTGAAGTGCATTTAGTATAAATAAAGTTGCTATTTGCTTTGCCTCCTGATGCAGTCTTCTTCTAGTGTTTGGATCTTTATATCGGTTCTAGTTCTTCCATTTACCGAGTTGAGTAGTAGCTTGGTTTGCTGTAACTTTGTAAATTGGTTTATGTTCCTTAGGATTATTAAGTTTTTTCAACTTAGTTACATACTATTTTGATACTATCTGTCATGTCCATATTTTTTTAGGATTTGGATCTACTTTTCCCTTCTAGCTTGATCTAGATGTTGAAGTAGGGCTACTGGGTCAACTGTTTCTTGGCTAAAATGGTCAGCTGCCTTAATTTGTTTCGTATGTTCCCATTAGTTCTTTGGTTTTGCTAGATATCCCGGAAACACATTATTGTCTACATCTCCTTGGAGATAATTTTCCAAATATATTTTTTATTATTTCTCTAAATTTTTCATAGTTCTCCGATTTTGGTTAAAGACGTAGCAGGTTAAAATGTAGCGTGTTTGCATATTTTCCCCAGTTTGTCTTTCTGAAGTTATATCTCCTTTTTTAAATAAATTTTCTCCTGAAGTTTTTGTTTAGACTATGTACTACTTTGGCACATCGATCTTCAAAAACCAGATATCAGGTTATAGTTTTTTTTTCAAAAAGTCTGATCTAAAAGGATAATGGAAGTTTAAAATCATGTATTAATGTGAGACCAATTGTTTCAGCCCATGCTTCTACTGCGTCTCCCTTTGCGTCCGGATCTGCCTCACCCCAAAGCAAACTGTGATAGACTCCACACTATTGAACTGATTATCATGTTACAGGAATACCAGATAGTGAACAGTTTTGTCTTATCTCGGATCTAGTATAACTAACGATGGTAACTATGAAGTAAAAGTTCGGAGACGTATTGTTATGTCGGAAAATGCGATGAGTCGCCCAATTTAAGGTTGAAAAGACAGATCTGTCTTTCAAAATATCAATACGAGACTGGTGAATGCCTTTGTATTCTCAATATAGACGGGGCAGAGGTTTGGACTCCTCGTGGATGCAAGCGCCAAAAAATTGATACTTTTGAGATGTGGTGCTGGAGAAGAATGCTACGCATACCTTGGACAGCTTATAGGACAAACGTCTCCATTCTAAACCGACTCGAGATTACAAAAAGTCTGTCCACAATATTTCTGCAACGTATTCTGCAATTTTTTGATCGTGAACGTGGTTCGAACGTGGTTCGCTGAGTTGACGATAGTTTGGAGGGAATAATTATTTGGAAATGTTCCGGGGAGAAGATCAAGAGAACGATCATCAACTAGATGTCCGACTAATTTAGAAAATCAGCTGAAAAGTGATTCTGCGAAGCTCTCAGAGCAGCTGAAGATAGAAACCACTGGAAAAAAATGTTAGGAATATTGAAAGAAATCATGATCCTCAGTAATAGAGAAACGGCAAGAGAGAGATGCCGATAACAGTGTTCTGGTTATCCCTCGACAATTAAACAATATAAGAGAATTGGATATATATTCGCTAACTTGCAGCTTTATACATAGCTCCAGATAAAGAAGAATATACTAATAGTTTATTATCTTTAATCAAATAAAAGGGAGATATCGAGCACAGTTCATTTATTAAATCTTACCTAAGTATTTTCGCTACTAAAGCATCTTCAGGGGCATTTCGTTAAATTTGGCCTATCCAACAATATATTAAGAATATTATAAACATTACAAATTATACAATAACACAACACGACGCAAGGACAAACAGATTAAAATTATTAAAAAATGACGAAGCTACACATTGGTTGGCATCAGGAGAGAGAGATTCTTTCCTGATTCTATCTTAAAAATATTTCACAAAAGTATATTGCTGTTCAAGAAACAGTTATAGCAGACTTAGATATAAAAATCTCATAATGCCTGATAAGCTGATAGCTTATCTTTTAAGGTCGTGGCATATTATCGTGCACGTTGCGTTTCCAGCACATAGCGTTTAGTTTCCGAAAAATATAATTTAAATGGTTTTAAATATGAACAACGCACACTGTCCGGAACATAGCGTTTCAGGCACTTAACGCTTCCGTTCAGTATATTCGAAAACAATATTTTACTGATGCCGACGGCTACGTAACGAGTCGTAACCGGTTGGTAAGGATAATGTGCATTAGATGTCCGTCGTTCTCCCCTTAGTGTTGATTTAGGAATTTGTTTGATTTTGATACAGAGTATTTAAAAAAATAATTTTTGAGGCTATTTTGTCATTTATGCATGTGTTTTTATTGCTTTGTGACAATTAATCACGGAAGTGATAAACAATTAGGACTTTTGTACGGAAGTGATACCTCTTCTTTCTAAAAATACTTTTTGGTTTGATATGTATGGCTTCGTTAAATGTAGTATTTATTTTGTTTTTTAACTGAAGGTGAAATTAAATTTAAAACATATTTAAACTGAATGCTATTCATTCTAAAATAATTGTTAAACCTATTAATTATTATTAAATTCCTAATTGTTTATCACTTCCGTGATTAATTGTCACAAAGCAATAAAAACACATGCATAAATGACAAAATAGCATCGAAAATAATTTTTTTAAATACTCTGTATCAAAATTAAACAAAGACCTAAATAAACAACAAGGGAAAAACGACGGGTATCTAATTAACATTATCCTTACAAACCGGTTACGACTCGTTACGCAGCCGTCGGCATCAGTAAAATATTGTTTTTGAATATACTGAACGGAAACGTTAAGTGTCTGAAACGCAATGTTCCGGACAGTGTGCGTTGTTCATATTTAAAACCATTTAAATTATATTTTTCGGAAATGCTATGTGCTGGAAACGCAACGTGCACGATAATATGCCACGATTTTTAGACTAGAAGCGGCATTTGCATGTATTTGTTGTCAGGCGGATACAATTCTGGAACTAACTGCAAAACAGTTTTAACAAATTTTATTATTATTTTAATATTTTATGTTCATTAAACCCGTGAATAGTTGCTACTTTTGCAAGATCTAGGAAGACCAGATTGAAAAAAAAATAATACAAAAAAATTGAAAATTAAAAATGATTAATATTTAAATATTCACATAAAACATACTATTCCATATTAGATTAGAGCAAATTTCAGAAATTTTATTAAAATTTTCATTAGGATTTTTAATAAATACTTGTATAAAAATAATATATAGGTATTATATTATATGCTTTCGTTAAATTAGATCAACTAACAAAATAAGGCTGTGTTGTAAAACATGTATTATTTTTCAAACTCTACTTTTTATCTAATTTTTGCCATTTGTATTTGTTTTATAGATGTATGGCATATTCCTGTTTCTATGTTATATATTTTTAAAAATATACGTATATACTCACTTATAATCTATCGTAAATCCTCCCATTACTGAAAAATCGTTAACGTCAATGTTTTTGCAATTTCCCTTCTTATATTGTTTGATATCAGTACATCTTCTTGCGAGAAAGTTATGCCGTAAGCTTTCTGAATAATAAGCGTAGGCTCTGGAATGAGAACAAGTTCCTACCAAATCCCAACCACAACCTGGTTGAGATTCGCCTCCATTTGGAAAATAGTCAGCGTGTCCTATAGCTTGTCCAAATCCCAAAGTTCCCCCTGTTTATCAAAAGATAAAAAATATAATATGTAGTTAAAGTTTAAGATATTATCTGTTTAAAGTAAATTAGTTAAAGTTATTAAGTAAAAAAGTTAAATTTATTAAGTTAAATATATTTGGTTAACAGCATAAGTTTCTTTAGAATAGTTGCTAAACAAAAACCTATTCTAATATATTTTAAACTGAATCAGTATTTCCGCTTTACAAAATAAAAGAAACACCTACAAACTTTACAACTGTAGTTGTAAAGTCTTTTAAACGGTCAAAGTTTTAAAAAAATTCCCTTATTCTTTGCCTAAGAAATTGTAACATTTTATTTATAATTAGATTAGTAACTAACTATCATATATTAGTTAAAGATTAATTTTAAAAACCTTTTGCAATTACCGCAGATGACCGTATCAAAAAATCTCTCTTTTGCACTTCGCCAAAACGAATGAGAAGTCCGATATAGTCCTTTATGAGAATGTAACCGTACTTTAGATTTTGTATTTTTATATACCTAATTCTTTGATATCTTTCAGCTTTTTTATTTCTTAACTTAATGGCTGCTTTGTTAGAAATTTGAGAGCAATCGTCATTTTTTTGGGAACAAAGAACATTTAAGCCCCTTTTTTATAGCTCTAGGAAGAGAGTAATCAAATTTGTTAAATTTCTTACAAATAGCTTTACTTCAAACAAAATCTCTTCCTCAATATGGTACATTTATTTTCCTGTTTGCTTCCCTTTTTAAAATACCGTTATGTTTATCCGTTTATACCGTTATGTTTAAAATACCGTTATCTTTATGTTATGTTTTCCTATATGTTAAAAATTTAAATACAATAATTTAGGATTATAATTTTTATGTTTCGTTGTTTTTTTGTTGAATTAAAGATACTGTTTGATAGTACTGACTGTTTAAAACTCCTTATAAATAAAAGGGAAATGGGTCACGTTTGATTCATCATCGTAATCAAAGTAAGTAAAATTACCTCCGTATTCCGAAGGTTAAAAATTTAAATTCTTTTCTGTTAATATTAACAGTATAGATGCTTGCCAGTTTTACTCAGTTCGCTATTCCCAGTCCGAACTTTCTAGTGAATTTAGTAATTATTTTTTTGCGAAGATAGTTTCTTTTTGGCAGACTAAAAGTGGCTGGAAATTACTATACAACCAAGCACACGTACTCATAGCCAATATTAATAGTAAACAAACTAAATACTAAATAAAGTAAAACTTTGTGAATTACCAACAATCAATATTTATTTATCTGCACCATATAATAAATAATTATGTTAAATTATAACAACTAAAATATATTTTTTAAATATATACTACCCAAAATTTGATCAGTTTAGTATACACTTCCACTTTTTAGAATAATTCTTCTTTTTTTAAAGAAAGAAGCCTGCAATAGTAGGATACTTGAGCTATTAATACTGAGAACTAGGAATTGTTGTGTTGTTGGTTTCCGACAATGAATCTGTCAAAATATGCCCGAGCTAAGCGAATGGAGTATATCATGCTGTCATTTTTGGAAGTTGTTTTTGCATTTATTCGATTCGAATTTTCATCAAAAATCCAATTCTGCTGTTTATCTTGTCCCAAAACTTAAATTTGTCACTGAGTTCCGTAATTATCTAATCCATAACTTATAACAAAGCTACTTGGTACACATTAACAGCATTTGTCGGAGCTTCATCACCAAACAGTTCATCAGGTATGTATTTCTTTTTTCCTTATCTTTTTCTGAGAACTCAAAGGATAGACCGTTCATACTTGCTAACAATTTACCCTTAGTACAGCCACAGATGGAGAAAACTCTCTGCAAGACTTCAAGAACTTTAGAAATTTAAGAAGTTAAAAAACTTTTAAGGTTCTGGGCAGCCAAATCTCTTGTCTTTCAAATTCCGTCTTAAGATATTATTTTGCAAAAATTGAATAATATTACAAGTCTTTTTTAACAATGTATGCCATAAATACACCAAAACGATGAATTTACGTTTCCAATAGTTTTCAAAAGAGAGCTGGCCTCACTCATAATTTGGAGTGTTAAGAGATCATCTTTGTCTATTTTTTTTTAGAATTTCTACTGTGAGATCTTCACCTAGAGGTGAAATCTTCACAACTAGAAATTAGTATTTTCACCACCAGAGAAAAACCCAGTAAATTCTGCTCGATTACATGCACAGAAAAGATATCAATAAAATAAGCCAAACACATAAAAAAGAAAGGAATAACACTAGATTTCAAAACAAACAGCATCTTGACAAATATACTGCGCGGCATAAGCTAGGGATATTACCAATATAATGGCAATGGTATTTTATTTTGTTTCAATTAGTTATAAGTAAACAATTAAATCGGGTGACATACCCAATGAATGGTTGACCTCAACATTCATTTGTCTCCCAAAAAAGAAAAATGCTAGAGAATGCACTGACCACCATACCATAAGCCTGATGTCTCACACACTTAAATTGTTTTTAAAGATCATTCATAAACGCATTTACAAAACACTTGATATGGATATTGAAGAAACTCAATTTGGATTCCGTAATGGCGTAGGTACCCGTGAAGCTCTATTTGCATTCAACGTACTAATCCAGAGATGCTTGGATGTGAACCAAGATATGTACGTCTGTTTCATAGACTACAACAAAGCTTTCGACAAAGTCCGCCACAAAGAGCCAATGGACATCCTCAAAGCAAAACAAATACAACACAATGACCTTCGAATTATAACAAATCTATATTATAAACAGCAGGCACACGTACGCATTAATGAACACACATCAGAAGAGTTCGAAGTTAAAAGAGGAGTGCGACAGGGGTGTGTATTATCACCACTACTATTCAATGCATACTCTGAAGAAATTATGAAAAGAGCTCTTGAGGGAGAAACAGCAGGAATCAAGGTCAATGGAACACCAATTAACAACATTAGATATACGGACGATACTATCATAATAACAGACAACCTCCGAGACCTCCAAAAGCTAATGAACAAGATAGTTGAGTATGGAGAGGAATATGGATTATCAATAAACACCAAGAAAACCAAATTTATGAGGATATCAAAAACCCAAAATAATGGTGAAAGCCTGACAATTAACGGTAGTTAATTGTCAGGCTTACGTTCTAACGGTAGTTAGAACAAGTTGAAAACTACCACTATCTTGGCACAATAATTAATCACACAAACGATTACTCCAAAGAAGTCAAAGTTCGAATAGAGAAAGCACGTACAAACTTCAATAAAATGAGAAAGGTACTTTGTGCAAGAGAACTAAAATTGGACTTGAGAGTTAGGCTGGCAAGGTGCTATATTTTCTCGACTCTTCTTTATGGGATAGAAGCATGGACACTTAACGCGTCGACTGCTAAAAAGTTGGAAGCATTTGAAATGTGGGTGTATAGAATAATCCTGAAGATATCATGGACCGAGCATGTAACAAACAACGAAGTCATGAGAAGAATCAACAAAAGAATGGAAGTATTGGAAACCATCAAGATACGAAAGCCGCAATACCTGGGGCATGTTATGCATAATGAGAGATACAACCTACTTCAATTGATTATACAAGGGAAAATCCAGGGCAAGAGAAGTGTAGGAAGAAGAAGAATCTCATGGTTGCGTAACTTGAGGGAATGGTACGGATGCACATCAATTGAACTATTCAGAGCAGCAGCATCTAAGATCAGAATAGCCATGATGATTGCCAACCTCCGTCGCGGAGATGGCACGTGAAGAAGAAACAATTAAAGATTATTACAGTTTTTAAAAAACATGAAAATTCGAGACCTTGCAAAGATAATCAGAATAAAAAAAAACATTCCAAGTATTGACAAAGCCATTTGAAAATGACCTTTGTTCTCTCAATATTTTCACAATATTAAAATGAATGAAAGTTCTCTTTTTTGCTAAAATTTCATAACGCAGTAAAAGTTTCGATAACCATAAGATAATCGCTTTCTATCGATACTTCTCAGATATGCCAATTAAAAAATAGCTCCCAGTAATTTTTTGATTTTTCAAGTGATTTTTCGGTTTCGTGTCATGGGATAATAAACTATAAACAACTGATAAATTTCATTTAATTTAATTATTTATTTCTTAGAAAAAAAAATAAAACAAAATAGTATTAATTGTTGATATAGATAAGTAACAGTTGTATAATTGTTGTATTATTTTTTATTTAATATTTAGCTATATCCCTAACTTATGCATAGTAGTTTATATTAAGAACAACAAGAGTCAAAAGAAAAAGCACTCACACAGTGGTGTATATAAAGTTAAATGTGGCCACTGCCTAAAAACTTACATTGGTCAAACTGGTAGAATTTGAAACAAATAGATAGTAGAACAAAAAAGGGCTTTCAATAATAGTAAAACAGATTCTACCTACAAACTTCACCTTCTAGACCACAATCATTCTTTAAATGACCATTTTAAAATTTTTCACATTCAAAATAAAGACCTTAAGCTACCTTTATTAAAATCTATGGAAAAAAACAAATGAAAAACTACAGACATAATTCTGAATAACCAACTTGAGACAATCAGTATTTTCAATTAAAGACTATAAAATGTAAACAGATGCTAAAAATAGATCACTTAAGAAAGGCACTATGCCGACAGAGGTATAATGACAACAAATTATATTAAATTTTGTAAGTTTTAAAAATCAAAGTGTTTAGTCTTTTATTGGTAGATAAAATGAATTTCCACCAAGTAACGGTCAAATCCATCACTTATTTAAATATGAATAAGATTTCCCACTACCTCCGATGTATTTAGTTCTCATAGCGAGTCATTTTTATCACTGTTGCTGTGTTTTTTTTTTGCTAAAAATGGGATCTTACAATCGCTAAAGATTACGCTAGAACAGTTGGAACTAGAACATGGTTAATATAATGTCAAGTAATCACGGCTATTTAAAAAAAAATATTGAAGTTCGTGTAACCTCCTGGTTTAAGCCCAGTTGAAGTATTCAGGTCGCGCAAGCGTACTTAACATGACTTAACTACCACTTACATAGTCGGGACTGACCCTTTTACTTGCCTTCCGAAGTACGTTAGTGCAGTGGCGCACCCAGAATTTGTCTTAGGGGGGGTTTTGAAATTTTTTTATGCTACCTCCATGTTGAGTCCCTACAATTTGGGTTTTAGTTTAATTTAAAGTACTAAAGATAGCAGTTCCAAAGATTCAGGTATCTATTATCCTACCTACCAACTAAAACCACCCTCTCTTACTTATGCGCAGTTGACTGTCGCACGTACCGTACTCCGAAAGTGGGATGGCCACTGTAAGGCTGACGACATTTTTGGAACACTCCCTTCTCTTATCTAGATCTTATCTATTGTTCTGAAGCTATTTTCTTGTGGCATTTTAAAGTAATTACTATTTTAATGGGAATAAGCCAAAATTGAAGGTTAAAATAAGGCTATTGACGTTTGACATTAATCGAACTTGTAAATACAATACATTTTGAAGACGGCTATCGCCGTATTCCCGTTCTCCTTCGGGAATCCTCCCGGTGCAAGGCATGCTCCTCCTCAAACCTGTCGATTCCATCGCTCTTCTAATTCCTTCATTTCAAGAGCGTCGAGGTCTACCTCTTTTTTTTCTTCCAGGGGGCTTCGATTTGTGAAGTTTTTGGGGCTAACGTTTGTCAGACATTCTCAATTGATGTGCAAACCATTTTGAACCTCTTCTTTCTATTCTGTCAATGACCGTTTCTGTAGCATTCATGTAATTTCTTATAGATTCGTTAGTCTTCCTTTCCTGCCTTGATATTCTAGCACTTCTTCTCAAATAATCCATTTCAACTGTCAACAATCTTCTCTTCAGGTCTGCATTAATTGTCCATACTTCAGAGCCATAGAACAAAGAACTGATTCAACCATGGTTTGCCCTATTCTTTTTTTGTTCCTTTTGGAAATGTGGTGATCCCACCATAAGGAGTTCAGACATCCTACAATTTTGCGTCCCTGATTACTTCGTGTTTAATTTCGGTTTCTCCCAAGCCGTTCTTAGCAATGAGTGGATCTAAATATTTAAATTTTTTCACTTGTTTGATTTCCACGTCCTCGTCTATCAACACTTCAAACCTTGCATCTGAACTGATAATTAAGTAAATATTCTGTTTTCTTCATGATGACTTGAAACCCCCATTTTAAATATTCTCTCTATAGACACTTTATCATAAATTCTAGATCATAAGAATCTTGAGCTAAGATGACTTGGTCATCCGCAAAGTTTAGGGAGAACAGTACGTCATTTCCTATGGGGATTCCCATTCCCTGGCAGTGTTTTCCCAATTTTGGAGGGCTGCCTCAATATATAAATTAAACAGTAAGGGTGACATACTGCATCCTTGTTTTAGTCCTTTAGTTTCTTTTATTGGCTCTGATAGTCTATATCCGATTTTTAGGTAACTAGTGTTATCCCTGTATACTTCTGTGATTATTCCTAAAAGGTATGGACTAATGTCGAGTTGTTGTTAAGCTTGCCACAATTTAAGTCTTGGAACTGTATTATACGCCTTTTCTAGGTCGATGAAGGCTAGATGTACTTTTGTACCAACCGCTATTCTTTTTTGTATTAATTGTTGGAGTATAAACAAGTTATCAGTGCAAGATCAAAGATCAAAAATTCAAACGTCAATAAACTTATTTTAACCTTCAATTGCGACTTATTCCCATTAAAATAGTAATTAGATCTTATCTCTGTCATTAGCCCGGTTGGTATTTCTCTTCTTCTCCTTTTTTTTTAATGACTGCTTGGATGTAATTGTGAACACTATTCCATCCCTCCGTATTTCCCGTCATCTTTACGATCATCTCTTACAGTCACAAGGTTCATACCTATTTCTTTATACATTCTGTTTCTCTCCACTGTACATCTATTACACTCCAGCATTGTGTGAGTAACAGTGTCGGAATATTCGCAGTATAGGCATTTATCTGCATCTGTCTTTCTGAACCTATGAAGATACGCCCTAAAACAGACAATCTACCCAGTCCCTTAGTCTCGGGATCAGCATCTTTGTTCACTGAGCAACATCTTCCTTGTTGTTCCACTCTTCTTGCCATTTTTCCATTGATCTTTCCCTTTCTTTTTTTTATAGCTGTTGTCAAATGCTTTCTTCTCCCATAGAGATGTCTCTTTTCTTTTCTACTGCTCTAACACATGCAGAGGAATACAACCCGTGATAGTCCACAAGGCCGCCGCAGATAATGTCCTGTGGGCGCATGCTACTCGCAACAGACTCGTTCTGTCTAATTTTTTATAAGCCTAATATTAGGTATCTATATCTAAATATAATGAAAAATATTATTAATTATTGCGTATTTATACAATAATTATTGTGTTCTACATATTTAAAGTGGTAATTTAATTATTCAATCAGCGTTTTGGATTTTTTGTATTGTGTGTGAAAGACAAGTTACATTTTTCTACTATTCTTTATATATTGTTTACTTTATATGCCCTGGGGGGGGGGTTTTAACCCCCAAAACCCCCCCCCTGGGTGCGCCACAGCGTTAGTGGCTTAGTTAAATTAGAAATTAAAAAATTTCTTGGAAACGGTTGAGCGAGGGAAGGCAGTGAATACTGTAGAATCCCTAAATATATATATATATATATATATATATATATATATATATATATATATATATATATATATATATATATATATATATAAAAATTTCTTGATGTCAGTGCCAGAAATCGAACCGGGATCCTTCAGCTTGTTACCTGCTCTGAAGACCTGCTTCCATACGAGATTGCATCCCATCATAACTCATCGAGTATGTGTTTACTGACGTTACAGACAAAATTTAATTTACGCGTAAAGTACTTTTTAACTAAAATATTCAAATTCGCGCTCGATTGAACGAGTGTGAGTGAGAAACTTTAGTTTCTCAAAGTGCGAATTGTAAATACCAGCATTAGTGTTTTTCTTTTTTAAACTTTATCTAATATCTTTTATACAAGATTTTCGGGTCAATCTTTATTAGTATACTGTAGCAAAAAATATTTTTGGTCGAAGATATATTTTATAAGGATGTCTATTTCGACGCCGTACAAGAAGATGATATAACCCAAAAAAATTTGGGGTTTCTAATCTACACTCAGGTGCAAATAAATCGATCCATTCCTTATTTCTTATTTATTTGAAGTTGTATAACTTTAGAGACATTAAATTACGTATGTAAATTTAGGTGTAACCTCGTATACGAGAAATAAAATAATGTTTTGAATATTGCTTTTTATATTTCTTAAAACAAATTGGTATTTCAGGTTTTTGTCAAAAAGGGTCTGAAGCAAGTAGATATTTATTAAATGTTGCTTTTAATTCAACAACCATACTAGTGTAGTGATTTTATTTTCAAAGCGTGTTATATTTTTATTTAATTAGCCTTCAAAATTGTGTCTCTAACTCCGACAGATGCTGCAAGGGGGTGACTTTAGTTCAAGATGGTCGTAGCCAATATTATGCAGCTGAAATGTTGGGTGTTAGACCAGGATGAGGTCGTAGAAGGGTAACATCCAAAAGAGATGATCGATTTCTGGTCTCATCATGTTTGAGAAATCGGCATCTAACTTCAGTTAAACTGGCAGATCGTCGGAGCGAAGTGAGAAGTGTGGATGTAAGCAGATGGACAGTTCGTCGACGACTTGTAGAAGGTAATTTATTATCCAGAAAGCCAGCCCTATCTCCAATACTAGCCATAGAACATCGCAGAGCTCGCCTTGCTTTTGCAAGAGAACATAAAAACTGGAGTGATGCAGATTGGTGCAATGTGTGGTTCTCAGATGAGTACAGATTTTGTCTAAGGTCACCAGACGGCCGAGAAAGGGTTTGGAAAAGACACGGAGAGCGATATTTTCAATGTAATATTGCGGAAAGAATAAGTTATCGGGGGGGCTCTGTTATGGTATGGACTGGTATCAGTTCAGAAGCCCATACTGATTTAGTTATTGTAGATAGAGGTTCTATGACTGTTGCAAGATACATAACAAGTATTTTAGATTAGCATGTGGTACCTTTTGCTCCTTTCATTGGACCTAATTTTATTTTTATGGACGTCAACGGGCGTCCTCACCGTGCTAGAATCGTCAAAAAATATATAGAGGAGTTGGGAATTGTCCGTATGAACTGGCTAGCTTGCAGTCCCGATCTCAATCCCATAGAACATCTATGGAATATGATGAGAAGACGTCTTCGAGCACGAGTATCCCGTCTAAACAACTTGGCTGAACTTACAGCGGCTCTTCAATAAATATGGGACCAATTGGATCAATTTGATATCCAGAGGTTAATTACCTTAATGCCTAGACGTGTACAGGCTGTTATAAGGGTCCGAGGGGGAAACACTAGATATTGATTTATTATCAATGTTTTTCGTAATTTCAGAAAGTTTTGAATATTCTTGTATTTTTGAGTTTTGGCGTATGTCTCTATAAATAAATGATTTTTTTGGATAATCTGTAAAAATTAATTTAATCTAACATATACTTTTACATATATACCTGATTTAAAACTAATATCTTTAAACGTTTTCTTTTTTCAGCAAATAATACCCATGGATTGATTTTTTTGCGTGTAGTTAGGATTTTTAAGAAAAAAAAGTTGCTTGGCATTTACTATAAACTATATTTGTCTGCAACTACGTGTCTCCCTTTTTCAATAAGTAAGCAAGAAATATTTAGGTTAGGATATGTTAAGTTAGGTTTAATATGAGTGGGCACTTAACCATCCTTCCACTCAACATAGAGGTCCATTGTGGCGTATTCCTTGGTTAGAGTTGTCTTTTAAGCCTAGACTTATGTCATTGGGAATAAGAATAGTTTAGTTTACTTACCATTTGTATGGATGACCTGGACAAACTTTGCATCACTTCGGTCCAGACGATTAGCAATATTTTTAACAGTAAATAGAGGACCTGCTGGATCAAGTCCGACTATTCTGTCGACTTTTCCACCCAATGCAGCACCTGAAATAATATTTTAAAAATAATTTTCACAAATGAATTATTTTAATTAAATTTACAAAATATTGTTTAAAAATATATTTAACTCATTTAGTTTCTCATCCTTTATAAATGTCCTTTGTAAATGTTCGGAACTCCACAGCGAACCTACTTAAATTGTATAAAGAAATCACTCCTATTACTTATATAAGCAACAATTTTAAAAATAAACCGTGTGGTTTTATTTTTATATTTTCTATTTGTTAACTAATTTGTCGTTAATAGTCATTTTCTGTCATTCTTATGTCTCCAAGTAGTCCTAATTTCCCTTGTTCTAAAGTATAATTTATTAAAACCCTCTATTTAGGTCACTCTTCAATAGTCACCACCCTTCTTAATAGTCAGTTTTAATATTTTAAAACTGTGTTAAAGCAACACCTTTCAGATAACGGTCACTTAACAAAATTGCATTAAATTTATACCCTAATTATTGATCGTAAACGTCCTTGACGCTGTCAATCAACCGACATGCCTCTTACTTCTTAATGTGAGTGTGTAAATTATTCTAAATAATATACAATTATTTAGGTGGGCCTGGCTATGTGTTTTTAAGTTTGTGTATAAAAAGTATCAGAATTAGTCCAGTAATATTATTTGATTAATATAAATAAAACTTCAATATAGGTCGTATCACAATTATTTGCTGGGGAAAGGAAGTGAGAGTGTGAATATATGGAGAACCAGAGTTAAATTGAAAACCAAGAATAAGTTCTTTAGACATAAAGATATTTATAAATACACATAGGTTCTTGAACTCGTAAGAGGAGCATAGAACTTCAGTGAAAACTGGCCAACGGATTCTATTTTGCGTTAAGGATTTCACCTCATATCAAGACTTTTTTTGACCTCTTATCTTGTCTACGATGGATCTTCTCTAAGTTTGTACTGGGCGACCTCTTTTTCTTTTTCCTTAGGGATTTCACTTTAGGGCAATCTTTGCAATACTGGAATTATTTTTTCTGAGTGTGTGACCAATCCAACCCCACTTGCTGAACTTTATTTTATGTTCTACCCTTTTAAGTTTGGTCAAATGTAAGAGATTTTCGTTTCTAATAATGTTAGGCCACAATTCGCCATAGACATTTATTAATAAAGACCTGCAGTTTATCTGTAAGGGTTTTTGTCACTTTCCAGGTTTCACATCCGTAGAGTAAAACAGACATGACATTTGACTGGAATATGCGGATCTTTGTCCTTGTAGTATACTCGCCAGATCTCCAAACAGGGTTGAGCATGCTGAATGCTTGTTGAGCTTTTCCTTATACGAATATCGTCCTCTGTACCTCCGCTTTCTGGTATGACACTTTCAAGATACGTAAAGTTTTCCACATTTTCAATCTGCATGTTGATGGTAGTAAATAGCATATTGTTTCTTGCATTTACTCTCATGGATTTGATTTAACTAATACTGATGGCCAAACTTACTTTATTGGCTTCTGTGTAAAGTATTTCCAATTGATCAGTCACATCTTGGAACCTTTGTCCTAATAGGCAGATATCGTCGGCGTATTCCAAATCGCTTAAAAAAGAAAAAATGGTAAAAAGAAACGGAGAAAGCACGCATCCCTGTCTGACTTCAGTAAGTATGTCAAATTCGTCAATGTTGATTCCATTGTGTGTCACGCTGCATTTCGCCTCAGTGTACAGTGACTTTATAATGGAAATTATTTTATGTGGGGTGTTTCTTAGCTCTAAAATTTTTCATAAAGCATCATGAGATAAGCTACCAAAGGCACGCTCGAAGTCAACAAAAACCATGTTTAGGGGTGTGTTCCATTCAACCGATTGTTCCATTACTACTCTTACAGTATTAATGTGGTGTATGCAGGAGGATTCTGGTCTAATGCCTGCTTGACCAGCTCAAAATTCAATCTTGTTTGTTAATCTTTTAAGTATGATAATCGTGAATATCTTATTTATTGCGGTATGCAAGGTTATTCCTCTCCAATTTTTGTACAGTGTGAGGTTGCCCTTTTTGGAAGCTTAATAATTTTACCCCTTTTCCAGACCGCTGGAATGCGGTTTATTTCCCACATCTCTCGGATTATGGGGAGCAAAAGTTCAGCAGTTAGATGCGTATCAGTTTTAAGTATTTCGGCACCAATGTTATCGATTCTCGGACACTTGTATTTTCTCAGAGATTTGATAGCTGCTATTATCTCCATTTAGAAGAGGCCTCGCATGATATACGCAAGTCTACATTCTGCGGGTTTTTAACAATTTCATCTGCGTTTTCCCTAGGGTCATTTGTTGTAATAAGCAATTCGCCTGTCTTGGATTTTACAATGTTTAAACAGTTAAGCCCATCTTTTGTTAGTCGTCTAGTAATTTGGTATAGCTCTCAAGTTCTGTTGTGTTGTGCAGTTGTTCCAGCTTGTTTTGCCAGTTCTTCAGCCTACCTTCTTTTGTCTCTTCTTGCATTTCTTTTCACTGCTTGATTTATTGTTTCATATGCTTGTTGTCGGTTTGCTCTTTTTTCTACAGTTCTTGCTTGCAAAATATCTTTCTTCTGCTGTTTTCTTTCCTCGATAAGATTCCAAGTTTCATCTGACATCCATTCTTTATTTTCTCTTTTTTACCCAGTTTATCTTCAGCTATTCCTGTCAAAACATCTGTTAATTCTTCTCAGCTATTTAATTTACGTTTTCGTGTTTTAAATTGGAGTTCCTCCCTAAACATGTGTCGTCCTGGAGCCGTTTTTAATTTGTCTAGATTTTATTTTGGTTTGTTGGTGTTTCGCGTGAATTTGTTTTTTGCCATTCTGATTTACATGGTACCGATTAGGAGATGATGGTCACTTGCGATGTCTGTTCGTCTTTTATTAGGTACATCAAACAGAGATTATCTCCTTTTTTTTTGATATGGCGGTGTGGTCTATTTGATTTTCTTTTATATGACTTGGTGCAGTCCATGTAACATTGTAAATATTTTTATTTGGGAAGATGGTTCCACCAATAACTTGATTGGAACAAAAATTTGTAAAACTATCTCCGTTTTTATCATCACTCCCAGGCCATGTTTGCCATTACGTGTTCTAAGTTAATATTGTCTTCTCCAATTTAGCGTTCATATCGCCCATCATGGTCCAATCATGTTCTTGTAGATTCGTATCTTAGTTTTTTTATGTACGTTTCGTAATTTTAATATCGGGTTCATAGCGAAGTATGCCGTATTGGTTAGAATGGTTCTACTTCTATGCTCTGCATCGTCAATGTTGTTCCTTGTAATATTGAAACCTAAATAGATAAAGCTATATACTTTTTCTAAGTTGTCAGTTGTCACGTGGAGTCATGTTGCTCTCTTCTATCAAATGTGTACTAGAATTTTAGTCTTTTTTTCGTTTATTGACATACCTATTTTTATTTATGTTTACCGTGTGATTTAAGTTTCGTATACCTACGTATTCTCACCTATTGCTTTAGTTTTGCTCAGAATATTTATGATATGTGCATAATTATGCTGCCAGTTGGACTGTTTTATTGATAATTGTGTTATTTCTACATTCTTATGTTTTTCTTACTGTAATTTTTTTTCTTTACTATCTTACTTTTCGGTCAAATTTAAATCTAAATTCAACAATATTGGTGTCAGCCTATCACCCTGTTTTAATCCTCGTTTTATTTAAAATGGGTATGTCATCTCATGTTTCAAAGCTCCTGTGCCGATAAATTCATTTAAAAAAAAATTAAATTATCACCTTGTGCTAAAACAACTTTAAAAGTACTTAAATAAAGAACCTAAAAACTCAAGCTAACACCATGGCCGGAAAACCTTATTCTTAGGCTATACTGAAAAAAGAAGAGTTAGATACTATTTTATTAAGAATAAGTCACAACTGAAGGTTAAAAAAGTTTATTGACATTTCAGTTTCCACTTCAGAAATCGTTCTCAAAATACAAACATTAATATATTATATTAATATATATATATATATATATATATATATATATATATATATACATATATATATAATAAATATTATTATATATTAATTATATATCATTAATGTTTGTATTTTGAGAACAAATTCCGAAGTTGAAATTGAAACGTCAATACACTTATTTTAACCTTCAATTGTGGCTTATTCCCATTAAAAGTGTATCTAATTTAAATTGACACAAGAAAATAGCTTCACAACAATATTAAGAAACCGTTATGGGCCCAGTGTTATTCAAATTTTTCGGAGATGAAAATTCATTACAAAAAAACTGGCATAACATTACGTATACAGTTTCCCATTTTATGGTTAAATCGTGGACGCTAGATCAAAAGACGATACCTTCTAGACGAATCAAATGGATAAAAGGAGTTTAAACGTCTTATGAATGGATCACATTGCAAATGTTAAAGTATTAATAAGAATGAAGAAAGAAAAAAAAACTGAACCAAACATAAAAAACAAAAAACCTGCAATATCTCGGAAAATATAATGATAGAAGGTTTATAATCCATGGTAAAATAAATGACAGAAGTATTGTGGAAAGGAGGCAATTATCTTGGCTGAAGACCTTAACGGAATGGTATGATTGCTACTCAAAACAACTCTAGCTGTTTTTTGAAAGTTGAAGTGCCATAATTATGAGCAAACTCGGTAACAAAGAATGCATTTAAAGCAGAAGAGGACATTTCAGTTGCTACTGTACATTTTTATCAATATTATTATAATAAAATTTTGTGATATTTAGAAAACTGCTGTTCAATGTTTTGACTATAAAATAATTGCTTATTAAGTATATATGAAACGGTTCTATATATTTTTTTATTTGGAAAAGCTCCTTTAAAACAATTGCATAATTAAGGACTTTACCTGCATTCCCACATATGTGTGCACCTAAGGAGTGACCTACAAATTTTACTTTTTCAAGTCTTAATCCAAAGTTCTCCTTTAGTTCTGTAATGAAGCCAGCAACATATAATCCAACTCGAGTAACGGCTCTTTTAGCAGAAATGTAATTTTTTCCGGCCATTTTACTCCAATCTACAACAATAACGTTAATGTCGTGGGTCTTTAGAATAGCTGCAGTAATTTCTCGATTTATTTGTGATACATTGTTACATTTCCAACCTAAAAATAATAATTAATTTATTACTAAAACGGACTAAAGTAGCTATTAATTTTGTTTAAAATTCTAACATGCAATACAAATTGTTTGATTTTTTTTATTGGAACCTCTGTCCATCTATTTAGCTACTTACCAAACTGAGTACTGAATAAACTTGTCATTACGAAACAAAAAACAAAAAAAGAAAAAAAAAACTAAAGGAAAAATCTTTGTCACTCGTTTCTCTAAAAATATGCTTAAAATATTGGTCTGGTGGTAGTAATTCAGACGTATTCACTTTGTGGCTAGACGGTAAAGTTAATCTTTCTTCAAATTACATGCAGCATTTTCACATTTCTTGTCCTTAATAAATCCCTTCTTATTCCTGTTTAAGATATTCTTACCTGATAATACCATCATAATATTTCTTAAAAAGTAAATCATTATCTCTGTACCTTCATCTCCGGTATTTTTTTTTTCTTTTTAACTTGATCTCATCTTAGCGCAAATCTCGTTGGTATGTATTTCTTTATTCGTTTCTTACGTCGCGCGTCGCTCCTTCTAGTTTTGCATACTGTATTCCTCAATATGATAATTTGTGCTACTGGTAGTACATTTTTGGTTTGTTATTATACTCTTTTGTTTAAATAACTTATGTTTTAATAGGTTTAACACACGTGTTACAGATTCTAATTTTGCTCTATATTCTTAAACCGGCTCGCAAAATTAACCGGACACTATTATTTTAAGTAAAATTAAAAAACATTAAAACAACTTGAATTCCAGTAATTTTTTTTTCAAAAGCAAGTTCCAAAATATTCACAACATATTAATTTCACAACAAATAGAAATTTACAAATTTACACCTTATGTCTTTTCTGGTATAGACCAGCTACCGTTATAACGTTACCAAATATTCAAATTCGCCACAATTTTGCCTAACTACTCTTCCTAAGTTGTCATACGAATTTTTTATGGGGTTAAGGTTTGGACTTCTACGAGTCCATACTAGTACTTGAATATGAATATCTGTAAAGTAATGCATTGTTAGCTTGGCTAAGTGCAGCCGAGCAAAATCCTGCATTGGGAGAAAAATTTCACGTACAAAATGCATATAAGGTACCACATGTTTTACCAGTCGTACCAGGTCACTTTCATACACAGAAGCATATAAATAAGGTATATGCTTCAAAAGAAACACAGACCCGTACAGTTGTACTTTCACCACCAAAATGTACACTAGAAGAGAAACAGCATCGATTATAGCGTTTTTCAAGTCTTCTCCATACAATTTGGCGACCAGTAGGTGATTAGGTGAATTTGTCGTAAAAAGAGACTCGTCTTTAAATAAAACGTTTCTCCAATGTTTCATATCCCAATCTCCATAAGCACGAGAGAATTCCAAGCATGGTCTTTGATGAGCTTCAACCAGTAAAGGGCCTGTAGCAGGTATATGAATATACACCAGTCTTCTACTCAAATCTGCAGCAGTATATGTCTGCTCCTGAAGATTAAGAAACCGATCTTTAACGGCGTTTGTTGCCCTTGATCTTTCCTATACAGCTCTACTTAAGTAAGAACTGGTTTATCAAACTCTTTGTTTAGCATCGGATTTTGTACTTTGCGAAGCAAGTACATACATACCAAGCATTTCTTCATTTATTTGGCGACCATCAGGTGATCAGGTATATATCTCTTGAAAAGAGACTCGTCTTTAAACAGAACGTTTCTTCGATCTTTCCTTTCCCAATCTGCTTAAGCACGAGATAATTTAAATCGTGGTCTTTGATGAGCTGCGACCAATAAAGCACCTGTACATGAATATACGCCAGTCTCCTACTTAAATCTGCAGCAGAAAATGTCTGCTCCTGAAGATTAAAAAACCTGTCTTCATCAGCATTTGTTTCTTTTGATCTTTCCTATACAGCTCTGCTTGAGTAACTAATTTCTTAAAATACTTATATCGCATCAGATTTTATACTTAGGTGGAGCAAGTACACAGATACCAAGCATTTGTTCAATATACCGAATGGAACGTCCATCCTTATGCAGATTACTAGCCTGCTCTACGTGATCTGGTTTAATTGTAAATTATTCTTCGTTATAAAAATACTTTTCGTTACCAAAAAGTTTGCCAGCGATATACCAAAAGGAATAAAATCAATTTATATTTAAATGGGAATAAGCCACAATTAAAGGTTAAAATACGTTTCTTGACGTTTCAATTTCCACTTCGGAAATCGTTCTCAAAATACAAACATTAGTAAATTAAACAAATTTTGTTTTTTGTTACTTAGTGAAAAATTCTTCTAATAATTTAATTTTATCTGACTCATCTATATTGACAATTCAGACATACCTTATACATTTTAAAGTAGAAGACTTTAAAATGATATTGCCAATATTGTTGAGTTGCGTTCCTGGGACGACTTTACTTATAAGTTAGTTCATTCGATTACATGAAATCAACTTTAACTTGAGAATATCCGTCAGAAAAGATCATAACATGTAATTCATCTTTAAAAAGACAAATACATGCCATGATGACAGTAAAATTGTCCTGTTAGTGATTCCATAGTAAATTATGAGGGAAAAACCAGGAAAAAAACCTCATAATACTATCCCGACATGGTAAGTATTTGATCGTGCATTTAGTTTACCTTCAATAAACACCAAGTTCCGATTTTATATGTTTGTTATTTAAAAAACATAAATGATTTATTCTCTATATGTTACTGACTTACCAATACTGGTATTTTCCTTTTAATAATTTCCATGGTTTTGGACAAGATAGATCTCAACGTGTTTGTTGTTTTGAATGTTGTTGAAATGTTGAATTTATTTCCTATCCTTTTAAGCTTTTTCGATAATCCTTTTATGTATGGTATTGTTATTTTTCTCGTATTATATCTTGCATATGCTGTAGGATCTCATTCTAAGTTGTTTTGTTCTATTCGATCGATTGTTGAAAATTCCTTATTTATAAACGATAAAGGATAATCATTTTTTAATAAAACAGATGTTAACAAATGTTTTTACTCAAAGAACAAATTTTCGTTAGAACAAGTAATTTTGGCTCTATCGTATAAGGATTTAATAATTCCCTTTTTAATATTAATATTGTGATTTGATTTGAAATTTAAATATCTGTTGGTGTGTGTTGGTTTTCTATACACCTGAGTTTCGTATCCAGTATCGTTCTTAGAGATTAAAACATCCAGAAAAGGTAATGTGTTATTATATTCCTTTTCCATGGTAAATGTTATTGTCTCTTCTTTATCGTTAATATCATTTAGGAATGTGTCCAACAACTCTGATCCATGAGGCCATATTGAGAATACATCATCTACATACCTCCACCATACTGAGGGTTTTAAATTTTGTTTAGAAATAATATTTGTTTCAAAATCTTCCATAAACATATCGGCTAATAATGGAGATAAACTAGAGCCCATCGCTAGTCCAAAACTTGGTTTATAGAATTCATTATTTAGTTGAAAGTATATATTATCAGTACATAATGTTATTAACTCCATTATAGCTGATATATTTAGTCTTGTTCTAGTTGCCAATGTATCATCACTTTCTATTTTTGTCTTGACTATATTTAAAGTCTTCTCTAATGGCACATTCGTAAATAAACTATTTATGTCAAAACTTACTAAAGTATTATTTGGATTAAATTCAATATTTGATAATTTATTTAAAAAATGTTGTGTATTTTTTATAAATGTGTCATTTTTATTTGCAATTGGTTTTAAAATATTTAATAAAAATTTTGATAGTTCACTACAAGTAGAATTCATGGTACTACAAATGGGTCTAAGTAATATATTCGTTTTATGAATTTTCGGTACTCCATAATTACTAACAGGAGAATTTTACTGTCATCATGGCATGCGTTCCTTACATGCTGGTTGAATGCAACTTTAACCCTGCAGTAGACGCGTCTAATTTGATAACTTTAGTAGACGCGCCCGGACTGAGAGTCCGATAACAAAAAACTACTCCCGCTAGTTGTAAAACCGTTTTATATTACTAAAGTTATAAAAAAAACTTAAACTTATACATGTGATTTACTTATAACCTACTTTTCTTGGAAACAATTATTGCAAATAATACTGGCATGTTCTAAGCACAGATACTTTTTGCAGAAAATACAAAAATATTTTTTTGGTTGATTTTTCTTAGAGTCACAAGTACTGCAACGTCCTCTTTTGTTAGCTGTCAGTTGTAACGGAACAGCTTCTCCTTCTGTACGCAAAGTTCTTGTAGTCTCACGTTTAGAGTTTTCGGAAGATTTGGCAAGGTCGCACGTACTTTGGTCATATACTAATGACTGGAAAAGTTATAAAAAGAAATTTCTACGTGTAATTTTTAAATTTGGATTATTTGCAAAATATATTATAAGGCTATTTATCCCGGCAACATTCAGCATACTATAAAATATCACAATATCACGAGTAGCCATCTTCTTGTATTTCTGGCAGCTTTGTATTGAGCACACTACTGGTCCACAACGTCCACTCCGCACTTTGTTGAAATATACCACTCTATAATTTCTGGCTTATTGCTAACTGAATTTATATCATTATCATCGTGTAAAGAAGATATGAGCAAAACATTCTTATTTTTTTTTGGTATAAAAGATACCAATGTACAATCTGGTCTAAATGCAAACATACTAGATGCAACTGGTCTCTTACCTTGTATAAACTCTGGGAGTAATTCCGATTTATTTTTGCGTATCGTCCCTAAAAAAGTAAGCTTATGTGACTTGAGACTCATAGCAAGAGGTAAACTAGTAAACCAGTTGTCAGTTGTTACATTCTGGTTGGATCCACATAACGTTCACACAAACATTCTACAATAGATTTGGCAGTATTATCTGTTTTGTATGGACCATCTGGTTGAGTGCCTACGTAAACTTCCATATTACTCGTGTAGAACATTTTGGCATCACATAGTGCAACAATTTTGATACCATACTTATTTGGATTAGACGGTATGTCCTGTCGAAATGTACATCGACCTCTACATCCTTCTAATTTCTGGTCCACCGTGACATACTCAGAATGAACATAATTTTTTTGCAGCTATGAATGAACTGGTTAAAAATGTCTCTGATAGGCGCTAATTTGTCTAGTTGTTTGCGCTAATCACAAGTAGTTAGATCATCAAATCGAAGGTAACGCATTAGAAATCTAAATCTGCTTATATTCATAGTTAGACGAAATGCTTCGATTCCTGTGCCGTCGGTCTTCCAGAGATCTTCAGTGTTGAGACGATTTGCTTTACGAACACCTGCAAGGTAAAGCAAGCCAAGTAATGCTTTAATTTCTGCAATATTGGTTGATTTGTGGTCCCTCTCACGTACAAAGTTAGTAGACACTGCTTCTATCTTCTGATTTGTATGCAGAACTATAGTATTGAGAATTTCATTTTTAAAAAATGTATTCCATATATGAACAGGAGATTTTAAATGTTGAAGATTACGAGGTACTCCCGGTAAAACTTTTATTAAATTTTCGCTTCTGGTTTTCACTTTCTTGTTTTTAGGCGCACAATGTTTTTTCCACTTTGTAACTTTATCTTTACCGACAAAAAAATTTCATTGTAGTCAATAATTTCACATGTCTCTTCGTACTCCGTTTCACCCAATTCCTGTTCGCTATCTGATTCTTCAGATCGTTCCTCAATAAAATCATCCTCACTTTCAGATTCCTCGACCTCACTTTCTGACTCTGCGTCACTTTCAACTTCTTCCATGAGCTTTCGAAGCCGGTTCTGTTCTCTTTCATAATCACACAGCCGGTTCTGTTCTCTCTCATAATCACATATCATCTGTACAAAAAAATAATATTAATTTTAGGGCAAGTATTATGAAATATTTAATTATTTTACCTGATTTTTAAAATTCTTCGTATACAAATAAATATAACTGTAGTAGACGGGTCGGACTCACACTCCCAAAATGATAATATATCTCACACGACTGAACGCTGAACTGTGACCTTCCAGACTAATGCACACTGAAACAATTCTAACAGATACTTTTAAAAGCTAGACTGAGTGCTGTCTAATAAATAAAAGTTATGGGTGCATAACATATGGGCCGGACTTACAGTCCGGGCGCGTCTACTGCAGGGTTAACAGATGATTGTAGTTTTTCTATTTTTCTTTCTTCCACACTGAATACATCTTTCTCTCTTTTTATTATAATAGATTATTTCTATTGAGTTTTCATTGATTTAATATGCTCGAAGAAACTGTTCTGTGTCCAAAGATAAATTTGGGACTTTGGTCTCATAAATAGATGTAGCTTCATGAGACTCATAAATAAATTTTTAAGAAAAATTCTTCAATTCTCACCATTTGTATGGATTGCATTATAAATCACATTTTAATTTATTTCAGCAATATTTAGATATTGGTAAACAATTACCAAAGGCCAACATTTGGTATGTTTTTGTACCGAGGAGAGGCTGAGCCAGCAAATATTTGGTGTACCAATTATCAGTGGTTAAATTTCTATTTTCATTTTTGAACGAATCTACCAATCGAAGAAGAATATCGGTTGGAGACTTTGATAATTCGTATATTTTCGCAGGTTTTTTGCCATAGTAGACTTCAAAATTGGACACATAAAACATTTTGGAATCGCAGAGGTAAATATCTTTTTTACTTTGCCAATGTATTCGGAATGTACTGAATAAAACTTCAGCGGCCACGGAAAGGAACCAGTGTCTCGTCAATTGCCATGCGATCCTCTGGTGAATAAGTTTTCAAAGAGTTTTTCTTAAATTATTATCCTTCATGACTCATTGATTACTATTTTTAGTGTTCTTTGTAGTGTTGTTTGAAGTATTTGTTTATTTATTTCACGATTTTTCCTTCGCATCCTACCTTTCGCATCCTTCATTTTAATATGTTTTTAAAATATAAACTGCATTTAGTTTTAGACGCACCCACACCGCGTGTCTAAAAGCAACATTTTTCCTTTTATCGCCCTGCTAGATTTAGTTAGGCGGTTTAGACCATTGATTTTTAGAAAGCATTTTAGAACGTACTTCGTTCGAATTGTATTTTTGAAAAAAAATCTTGCTTGTTTTAATATTTATGGAAATTTTTGTACATTTGTAAAATTTGTAAATTTTTGTAATAGAAAATATGTCCGATATTATACAACTAAAAATATAAAAAAAGGTTTTTAAAAAGTCCAAATATCATTGCAGTACATATATTTATTTTTATATAAGCATATTTTTACATGCATTTACTCTATTTGTATTGGCTTACATTTACATATCTATTTTTTCATGTTATGACATTTTAAAATAACTCAAATATAATACTGTTTTCAAATTTAAAATTATTTTTACGGTTCATAAAAACAAAAAATCCTTTATTTTCATAGAATAAAGTTCATATAGGTGTAAACATAAATATCCTGATATATTAACTAAATAAAAAACATATTCTAAACTTTGCAGATCAAGTGCACATTTTCAATAGAAAATATTTCTGTCATATATTTAGCTTTAAGTACTATTATATTAGTTTATGTTTTATGTTAGATGTCATATTAGTTTTATGTTTGATGTTGGTTGTCACCTAGATGAAGGATGACACTTCGTGCCATGCCGATATATTGTAATAGTCCTAAATAAAAGAGTTAATAAAAATCTAAAAAACCTACGTTTATTAATAATACAACATGGCGCAGTCAAACGGAAATTAAAATCACATTTGTTGTGTTACAAAGTTTTACTAAAGTTAAAGTCAAAAATAACTTTTAAGACCTATTATAATTAAAAATACAAGATGAAGGTGAGACTGCCAAATCCTATAAAATTTAAGGGCAATATAGTAGAGCATTTCAGGAAGTTTAAGCAAAACTTGGAGAAATACTTGATTGCCTCTTAAAAGGACACAAAGCCAGATAAAATAAAAGTTGCTTTTCTTTTAAATTTAATAGGCGAAGAAGGAGTTGAGGTTGTAAACACTTTAAAACTTTCAGATGTCCAAAAGCGTAATTTTCAAACATTACTAAATGAACTAGAAGCATTCTGTGTACCAGAAAGAAATGAAATGTTTGAAAGATTTGTTTTTTATACTGGCAATCAGGTAGAGGGCGAAGCATTTGATCATTTTTATACAGATATAAAAAAATTAGCACAGTCTTGTGAATTTGGGTCTGAAGTAGATAAAGCTTTACGTGATAGGATTGTCATGAGAATCAACAGCAAAGAATTGAGAGAAAAATTATTCATTCCCAAGAAACTTACTTTAAAAGATGCTGTGGATATTTGTCAAAATTACAACTGAAAGATGTTGAGAAACAGTTAACAGAAAAAATAGAGGCTGTAAAATACAATTAGAGTTATCAAAGATCAGATAGAAACATTCAACAAAGAACAAGTAAAAGTGGTAGTGGTAATCAAGAAATGTTCAATTGTAATAGCTGTGAAACCCGTCATGGAGTAAGGCAGTGCCCTGCATATATTCAAAAATGCAAGAGGTGTTGGCGGTATAGGCATTGGGAAAGAATGTGCCACAATATGTCAAATGGATCTAGCAGCAGTGGTTCAAGGACAGTCAGAGAGATAATAGAAACTGGTATTAGTAATAATATGGATGCAGATGACATGACAGTTGCAACAATATCTATTAATGAAATTAAGAATATTAAAGAATGGATGAAAACTATTCAGGTAGGAGGTGCAAATATTTACTTTAAAATAGACACAGGGTCACAGCTCAACCTGGTTTTAGGTTGAACTGTGATTAGGTTTTACCTAATCATATGTTGGATAAAATTGATAAAAACATAGGCTTAGAAAGGTCTAAAATAATTTTGGAAGCATATGGAGGATTCAAAATTGTTCCATTGGTTATTGTACATTTAAATTGTTTGTTCAAGAATATTATACATAGCCTTAAATTTGTTATTGTAGAGGGAAATAAAAGCTCACCAGTATTGGGTCTTTCATCATGTTTAGATTTAAAAATTTTACCCAGGGTTGATAGTATTACATATGAGAAAAAGAGGATTTTGTTAAAAATAATATTGATGTGTTTTCAGGATTAGGTAAATTTAAAAAAATGTATCCTTTAACTCTAAAAAAAAGAGTTGCCAGTTGCTAAACCACCACGTAGGGTACCAATAGCTATTAGAAATAAGTTAAAGGAAGTGCTAGATAGTTTAACACTGAGAGGTGGGATTTCTCTATGTGAAGGGCCTATGGAGTGGTTAAGGAATTTGGTAATTGTTGAAAAAAGTGATAAGTCACTAAGATTATGCTCAGATCCAAAGTTTTTAAATTTGGCATTAGAAAAAGAATATTGTGTTATACCAACACTAGATGAAATAAGAACACAATTAAAAAATTAATCAATTTTTAATGTACTAGATTTTAAGGATGGATTTTATCAAGTAGAGTTAGAAAAAGAATCAAGTAAATTGTGTGCTTTTAGTACAATATTTGGAGCATATAAATTTAACAGATTGCCAATGGGTCTTAATTGTACTCAAGAATTTTTTCAATTAAATTAAATCAAGAAAATTTTGGTGATTTGTCAGGGTGCTTAGTTTACTTTGATGATTTGTTGGTTTTTGGGGAAACACTGGAGCAACAAAGTATGAATTTAAAAAGAGTTTGTTACCTTAAAAAGATATCTTTTTAAGGTAACACATGTAACAACTTATCCACGCTTGTGTGGTTTTTTCATATTGTTCTTTTTAGATGAACTGATAATGCTTTCTGATTAAGAAAGCGAAACGTCTTCAATAAATAGATGAAGTAGCCATCATCTTTGTCTTTTTTCTCCACCTTTTGACCGAAAAAACCGACCACTCTTCCGAGTGATCCTTAATTTATATTGGATTGACGGTCGTACTCCTTTTCTCGATATATATATATATATATATATATATATATATATATATATATATATATATATATATATATATAATGAAATGCATGTTTAAACAGATGTACTTGTAATATAATTATAACCTTAAATGTTACACTGAAGCGTGAAAAGAACTGCCTAGCATTTATTTTACTATTTAAAACACAATTATTAACAACTAATATATACAAATTTCTTATCAAGCCCGTGCTCACTTACGCGTCAGAAACGTGAACGATGACAAAAAGCGACAAAGAACGAAATATTGCATAGACACCATTACTTAGGTTTTACCGCCTTTATACTGAACATTATTTTTTTAGGTCTATTAAAATAAATAAAGCTAGGGTTGCTTGGCTACTTAGAGAGAACAAATGAGATGGAAGCATCAAAACATATTTTTAATAGGAAGCTAGATGGAGTGAGGAGAAGAAGAAGTCCGAGAGCACAATTTGAGGACCAGTTGGAAGAAGACTTACGAGTGTTAAGAGTACGTAATTGGAAAATCAAGGTGAAGAATAGCAAGGAATGAAAGCGAATACTATAACAGGCTAAGATCCACTATGGGTTATGGAGTTAATGATAATGATGACCTATAGAATGCTATACCCTCCTGAGACTTTATGTTTCGAAAGGCTATACACAATTCGGAGATCTCACTTTAAGTGACCAAATTAACTACCAATTTGATCAAAAATTAATTGCTTTAAATGTTTGAAATATATGAATCGATGAACTAGTCAACATCTTATTAGAATGTATGTCAACATCTTTTACTCTTTTGTACACATATAAATAATTTGTTGTATGCATATTATTATGGTTTAAGCATATATAACTCTTAAGTATTTTATTAAAGTAATAATTGGCTTTTCGTTAAGTATGTAGGTTGGACTGGTCGAATGACAAGTACCAATGTAAAAAAATGAAACGCTTACCATGCACAATAAACATCGTTTCCTTTTCTGCGGAAAAATGTGTGTTTTTTAGCCGACTTATTGTACCAATTTCTACTTTAATACTCTTGGTAGGATGACGCGTGCAATAGAAGTGGTAAGCTAGATCTGTAGACAACTTCAGACCAAATGACGTGCTGTTGAAATCATTGTAGTCTGGATCAAAATCCTCAAAACCATCGTCCAATGAAACTGAAAATAAGAATATTATTTATATAAATTGTTTAAGAACTAACTACAAAATAATAATAAAAAAAAACAATATCTATGAGGTAAATTAGAAAAATTAAAAGTTTAGGAAGGACCCGGCAATACAGCACTGCGTTAATCTAATTTGTTGCTGGCCTTGTTCATTACATTGCCCCGACATGTTTGTTCTAGCGTCTTTTCGTTTTATCATTAATATTTCTTGCTATTATTTATTTTTGTAAATATAGGCATGTTTGTTTTTTTAGTAGTTACATCGATGTCATATTTCTTACTGATTTATCTTGATGGTACTTACAATTATAAACCGTTTATTCCGCGCCCTTTAGTTTGTTTTTAATTCTTTTGTTAATTTTCTAATATGTATTTGCTATATATTAAAAAGCATTAATAAAAGAATATACCCTTTTCCCACGCTTTTGTTTTTGTAAGCTTTTATTAGTTTTTCCATATTCTTCTTGGCTGTTTGACTTTGGTAGAGAGTAAATATTGTTTTTTCATTATGACAAGTCATGTAAAGTGGTAGTAAAGTGTCCAATATTGTTCAGACTTGACGATATAAAAAGCTTTCCAGTAGTATATGACGCACCGCCTAAAATCTTAGCCTATAGCTTTTAAATTTTTTATCAATTAGTGCCACTTTTGGACTCTCTTTATTCTTCTTCTTCTTATTTTTTATGTAGACAAAACTATCTGTTTTTCAATGTGCCTCCAACAAGTTGTCGTTTCATCGTCTTCGTGGTCTTTCTACTAAACGTCTTTCTATTGGGGAACCGTCTCTTGCCGTCTTTACTACTCTATTTGTTATTATTTGGCTTATATGATCGTTCCATTCTACTCTTCTATTTCTTACCCAGTACTTGATATTCTTTATCATGCATCTACTTTGTATATCTGTACTTTATTTATAGCAGTTGGTTATAACGTAATCTATTATAGATCTTGGTCCACGGGTGCTATTGAATGTGTATTTTTGTTGGTCTTATTGGTCAAAAAATGTCTACTCTAAGTTCATTATTCGTGTAGAAGTTGATCATCAGTTCCCCATTTTCGTTTTTAACTTTCTCGTTATGTTTTTGCTTAATTCCGGGTATTACTTGATTGCCTATTCGAGTGTTAAAATACATCAATATTATCATCTTCCCTCTGACCTGATCTACCACTTGTTGTAATTCTCCATAAAACATTTCCCTTCTTGTTTAAGGCTTGTTATTTTCTAAGCCGTATACTCCGATGATGTTTAGTTTCTTCTCAATTCTTATCATTACTCTTACAATACTTTCTAATACGTATTGACTCTATTGTAGTAGCCAACCTCCATTGAGGAGAGGGCACTTTAAGAAGAAGAAGAAGATTGACTCTTTGATGTGATTTTGGAACCTTTGTTAGCAAGGCTGCACCTCCTTTGGTCTTGTTTTCTTTTGCTTCTTCATTGAAGATTAGTACGTATTTATCTAATTTTGATTGTCCTGTTCCTTTCTTTTTTTTTACTGTAAAGCACAACTGTCTTCTGTTTCTCACAACTTGTTTCTCTTTCAGCACTTAAATTATTTCTTGGTCACGTGAGTTGAGTGACCTACTATTCCGTATAGTAATTCTTATCTGGGTTTTGGTTATGTTTTGCTTGTCCTTATTTCTTGCCATGGTCATCTTCAAAGTATAAATTCTGTTCCGAGGCTGTACATTGTTTCTTTACGCAATATTCGTTTTTACGATTGGTAGATTGATCATGTGGTATGTAACCACAAAGCTACTCAATCCACCCCACATTTACCCCAGGCAATGATAATCTCTTTCTGTATAAGGTTACAATATTCCAATATATCTATTCTATTCTTTCATATTATTTAATAATTTTTAAGGTAATTCTATTGTAATCTATAATACTGTCTGATAAATATTTGTGTTTAATAAATATTCAGAATAACAGGTTCTGGAATTTTTTTCTGAAATTGTTTTAAATATTGCTTCCATTGAATTGAGCAGAAAAAGGTAATGTTGTGTAAGAATATCCTAATTACTGCTTCTAACTCAGTTGTGCCTAAAATAAAATTATTCCATATAACAATAGTGATGATAATATCGGAGAATTGCAATCAACTTTAAATTTTTTGTCAGAAATATTATACAAGAAACAACATTACCTCCTCATGACAGTGAGTAATGTGAAGAAAATTTTTAAATTTCCAAACAACGTATAATAAATTCTGCTCATCTGAGAAAAGAGAAAAGTCTATGTATCTCTGGTATTTTTCAACTTGATTCAAATAAAGTTTTATATGCACTACATTTTGTTACTTTATTTATTTAAATATTTTAAATGTAAAAATAATTTTTTTTGTCATATTTAAGAGAATATGTATGTTGTAACTTATTATTCATACTCAGCTGCCGATTGTCATTAACCAGTAGTCTCTAGTGCTCCAATTTTTTTTTTGTGTTGTGTAATTAGAGTTTTTCCTAAATTTATATCATTGGACTACAATATCGGAGTTTAACCCTACAACATACAAGAAATCTAGGACACTACTAAATTATACATTTAGTCCACCTAGCATCATTAATTCACGCTACGTGTCCGGTTCAGTTCCTCCACATACGTGATATCTCTCTCTACAACAGCTGTACTACCTGCTCTGACTCTTCAAATCACAGTACAAACTCCCTTTATTAGCGGTAATCCTATCGACCATACAGGCTGTGTCACCCAATCAGGTAGGGTATCATCCTCACTATCTTTACTCTTTCTGCGGCTGCTCAGAAAAGTTTTAATGAACTACATTAACACCAGCTCCTTTATTTTGACCATGAAACTTTTTCTCTTATGCCTCTTTCTTAAAATAATACAGGAGAAATAAAAGTAAATTAGTACAAGATGACAGGCAAAACTGTGACAATAAACAAGGAACTGTTTGAAACAATAAAAGAGGGAATAAGGAAGAAAAAAGTTAACAAACGTTGGGGATATACGATTTGCATAGGATTTTTTTTAATGTGAAGTATATGCTAAGGAAGAGTCCTTAAATTTATTGTGTTCGTGACAAACAATTTAATGTAAGGGTTTTTTAATGCAGAAACTTACCCAAAGGAAAATGTTCTAATACCGATATTTTTATAAAATTTTTTAGCTATATTTTTATTCTTCGGCAGATTAAGGTATTTTTTGCCATGTAAATTTTCGTTGATAAGCTTTAGGTGTAAAAGATAGTTATCCAATATACCTGCCCATAAATTTTACTTTTCATTTATGACATCTACCAAAAACTATTTGCTCATTATCTAACCGTCTGTCTCATATGACAGCCTTCTGATACTAGAATTACTGGTAATGAAAGAGCAGATCATTTTACAAAAGAAACTGTCAGTCATAGTACTGGAATAACCACAATTCAATCAAATTTAATAACACTAGTTTTCTAAAAGTCAATAGAGGATACCTAACAAGACTTATTAAAAAAGAGCAAACCAACTCTTTACAAACTCCAACCGTTTATTGGCCATCTTTTCCTGAAATTCCTAGCTAGTACAGAAGCATCCTAATTAACAACACCAAGCTTATCCTTGGTTTCTTAATGTCTTCAGGAACTCGTTCAACTTGCCACAATTGCAATTTACCTAACTGTGAAACATATCCTCACCGAGTGCAAACCATTCATTAACCTATATAAAACATTAGATCTACTCTTAAACAAATACTCAACTACCCTATAGAGATTACAAAAACTATACCATTTCTAAAAAACACAAAATTTAAGCAAATAGACATTAGTTAAAATAACATAATTATTATTTGTTTTCGTTATTTAATGTATTTTCCTGTTAGTGTAGATGTAAATAAATAAAAAAATAAAAAAATTTGAATGGAGTGAATTCGAAATTTCTCTAAACGGTTCTTGTTTGGTGCAAATTCTCGAGGAAAAAATCTTTTATTTTTTTCACTGTGACCACAACAGTTAGTGAATTTGCCAGTAATTAATGTGCAAGAGCAAGATCAGTGAAATGGATATCGCAAGTGACCTTCCTCTTGGAATTATATTAAGGCCCAACAAGTTGCTTTACAACTTAAGATGCAAGACCTTTAGCTACTGTATTAAATTTTTTCCTATATATAATATTCTACCTAAAGGGCAATATGTTACCAAGTCACAAGCCTACCATATTTGCATGCCATACTTATCTGGTTTTGAAGGTATATACTGCATAAAAGTACACCTACCTCGATACGGAATAAGTTGCTCATCTACCGGTATGTTTTTTCCTAGTAAATAGTATTTCTGAAAGTTTTGGTTGACTTTATTCCACACATCGCGTATTGCTGCTAATATGTCGTTACTTCTTCGTTCAGACCTCGTGTCCTTATCGTCAAATCGAACAAATCTTAGCAAATTTTTGAATCGTTTTAACTCCATGGTACCTTTAAATACAGTAAGTCCATAAAACGTACTCCAAAGTATATCTACATTATGGATGTTGGCACTTAGGTGTCCTGCAGTTCAATAAAGGCATATAGCTGTGTAGAGTCGCCATATTTCTAGTTATCTATCCCCAGGACTTTTTCGACTTCTTTATTTGTACACTCCACTATTTCGTTCACAATTTTTTCGTCCACAGACAAACAAAAGGAATCAACAGGATCATTTACACTTTGACCAGGGGCTAACATTATTTTGTGCACTTTGCTTTTTATTATGTTGCAGGATAATATACATCCTGTCGGTTGTAGTTGACTTTTCCGAATAATTCCATTTAGTTTCAAAAATTATACACTCTGAAATCTGGGAACTTGTAGCTACACATTCTTCTTTATTATCAATCAATACTACTTGCTGATCAGCTTCTTTACTTGCTTACGAAAGATGATCTTCAATTTCAGAGTCACTTTCAATGCCACCTACTTTAGGAGATTCTTCATCATCGGAATTCCATAAATTATTTGCAATATCTTGCTAACAATGATTATCAATTTTTAATATTAATTTAGAATAGATATAACACCTATTGTAAGCATCTCTTTGATGTTCACATCAAAGAGATGTTTACATTATTTGTTACACGTTTAGACTTTATTATTGGATTTCCGGAATCATAAAAGTCGTTTAGATAATCCACAAAAACATTACCTGACTGGCAGATTAACTTTTGTAACAAAGATTTAGACTTTGGGAATAAAAATACAAATATGGTCCGATGGGCCCGTGTTGCCCCTTTACGCGACGCAATAATTTTAAAAATGATAATGAATATTTTGAATAGCTTTTAACTATGTTGAAGAAAACATACTTCTAAACAAATTCAGTAATGCATAAAATTTTTATCAGTTTATGATAAAAGACCCGTTGTACCCACCTTACCCGCATAAGGGTTAATCTAAAAATAATTAGATACGTATTTATTAATTTTATTTTCAATAAACGAATTATAAAAAACATTAGTTCCCGGTAAAATACACAATATCATGGATTTTCAGTAAAAAAAAAAGATTTATTATAGGTATTATAACGATTATTATTAAGTGTCACAATAAATAGATTATTGTTTCGATTGTGAAATAAATGACTCTATTGTTATACATTTTTCAACTTGATAATATCGGAATATATATATACTGTTTGTATAATTTTCTAATATTGTTTTTGTAAGCTTCCTCTAATAATTGTCATCGATTTATGAAAGCTTATTTTGGTTAAATGTACATAAATATTTAATTTACTATTTGTTACAGAAATTAAAATATTTTAAGCCTAAATATACATTCCTAGAACATGCAAATACTTTTGATACCTTGTAATTGATAAAGCTATCGATTTTTTTAATAATTATGTACTTCAAAAAGTCGAACATTATGTAGTGTGCCGTTTAAACATTCTATGGAAGTTTTTTGTTGATTATTTTGCTATTATTTTGAGGTTGTTTTTCTTAATGTAGAAATTAATATTGGCTTCGTATTTTTTGTTAGTTCTATTAATTTTCTCGTGAATTTGTATCTTTTATTTAGGCTTACTGTATTTAAAGTTCAAAGAAAATAAGATCGAGAGAGAAAGAGAGAGAGAAAAAGAAAAAAAGAGAGAGAGGGAACTAACTATCAACCACGTCCTAGTGAAAAGCAAGCATACGAAATTATTAACAGATATTAGAAGTTATAGATGGACAGACGCAGATTCCGATCACATACTAATAATTACAAAATTTAGAGAAACTATCCTAAATGTCACAGAACAGAAAATATTGTATAAAAATATGACGTCGCCTCAATAAGGAACAAAGACAACGCTTAGTACTTCAAGGCAGACGTAAGAGCAAAACTACTTTAAAGCGAAAATCACGGTGACGTCGAAGTAGAGCAGGAAATAATAGAAGTTATAAAAAAAGCTCCATGAAGCAGTTGTGTCGAGTAAAAAAGGAAAGAGATAAAAGATGGTTTTATGCTAATAGCAAGAAAAACCTTAAAAAACAGAACGAGCCAAGACTAAAATATATGATAAAACCAAGTGACGAAAACGGAAATAAATAAGAAGCACAGAGCAGACATGCGAAAAAAGTGTGAAGGGTGAAAAGGAAGCATAGGGATAAAAAGCTTTAAGATATTAAGCAAGATAATATTTATAAAAATGTGAGAAACTTCTACTAGGAGGCGAAAAGGAGCAGTGACCAATCCGCAAGAAGTCAGAATTACTACAAAACTAATGAGATCATCTAATAGGAGATAAGCTGAGGAAGCTAGATGGATGACAGAAGCATTTTAGAGAGCAGCTTAATCAAGAACCAAACAAAAATAATCAGAAGCAAATGGAAATGATAATAATGGCTTCTTTCTAAAGCTATTCATTCCAGTAGACGAATACTAGATGTTACAAATAGCAATATTTTTAATATCTGGTCATCTATTCATTCTTTTAATGTTCATCTTATATTATGAGACAGTTTTGACCATATTAACACACAAAGAGTGCTATTCTTCGTCTTTAAGTTCCATCTTCTATCGAAAGTTGGAAATCATCATGGCTATGCGGACTCTGTTGACTGCCGCTCTAAAAAGTTCTGCACTACTGCATTAAAACCATTCCCTTAAGTTTTTAAGCCAGGATATTCTTCGTCTTCCCACATTTCGCTTTCTTCGTATTTTGCCTTGCATATAGAGAGCCCTATAACATTTTCTAATCTAAGAGTAAAACTCAGAAAAGCAATTTAGCTCATTTAATTGCCGAACAAATTGCAAAACCTACAACTTTGAAACCCACTTCACTGGTTCACAACTTTTCTGATACTCCTATTTTGACCATTGCCACTTAAGCTTTAGCGAAAGGTTTCAACTACCCTTTAGTAAGGTAAGTTCAAGTCACATTCCAATTGGGACAATTATCTGTCAAACTAAAGAAACCATAGATGGTTCATTACCATCCATATTTACTATACCTATCCATAGACTAAAAACTATATATTAGTCAATCCGATAAAAAACCTGAAAAGCTTCAGTCAAATCCAAATCTGAGTCCTTCAGTCATTTTCCCGCTGATAAAGGAAATGCCACCTTCATCCTAAGCACTTATTATAACTTTAATAAAATTTCATTGCATTCAATAACAGCCTATGGAGTAAATGAAGATGCAAAAAAGAAAGAGAAGGATAAATTTTTCGAGGAGCTCCAAATGCAAATTGACAATGGGGAAGAAAATATAATTATAATGGGAGATCTAAACGGTAGAGTCGGAAATAATAACAATGGAATTGAGGAATGCATGGGAAAAGAAGGAGAAGAAATACTAAACAAAAATGGTGAAAGAATAATAGAAACATGTGTGAAGAATAAGCTTGTTATAACAAATACAAAATTTAAATATAAAAAAGTACACAAATACACGAGAGTACAAGAAAGCAGAAATAAAAAATCAATCATAGATTACTTTTTGGTAAGTAGCAACAAATGGAAAAGAGTACAAGACACGAAAGTGAAAAGGGGCTCAGAGATTGGCAGTGATCATCATCTAGTAATAATGAGAATGAGAACACAAAATGAAAAAGTAAAAAGCTACAAATTAAAAGAAGAAAGATATAAGAAGATATTCCAAGAAAAACTAGACAATATTTTGAAAGGTAGGGCAAAAACTGCAAGTATAGAAGAAAAGTGGGAAAATCTTAAGACCAGCTTAATCATAGCTGCTAAGTAAACTTGCGTAAAGACAAAAATAGCAAATAATAGCACGAGGAGAACTGAATGGTGGACGGACGAAATACGAAGACAAGTAAAGAACAAAAAAGAAACATGGAAGAGATATCTAAGTACAAAGCGCCCTTAAGATTATAAGGCATATAAAGAAAAAAGAAAAGAGGTTAAAATAGCTGTGGAAGCAGAAAAAGAAAGATCATGGAAAAAGTTTGGACTAAAAATGACAAATAATTATAGAGAAAATCAAAAACTGTTTGTTCTATGGCGCATTAAAACAGCTTAGACAAAAGAAAGAACACATAATGGCGAATATAAAAGACAAGAATGAAAAGGTAATAACAGAACAAAACCAAATAATAGAAAGATGGAGAGACCATTTTAAAGAGCTAACTCATACAGACGTAGACAACCTAGTGAAGATACAAGAAATAAAAGAAGAACAAAAAGTAGAACCCATAACAACAGAGGAACTAGAAAAAGCAAAATTAAAAGGGTTAAGTAAGGCAAAGTAGCAGGCAAGGATCATATCACCCCGGAAATGATAAAATTCATGGGAATAGAGGGAGTGGATAGCATGAAAGAACTAATGAATGATATCATAAAGAGAGCAGAAATACCACAGGACTGAAAGAAAGACATTATACTGCCAATACACAAAAAGGGCGACAAGAGAAACTGTAATAATTACCGAGGTATTACTATATCAAGTATTCCTGAGAAGGTATTCGCAATAATAATAGAAACAAGAATAAAAACCCAAATAGAACCAACTATGGAAGATACACAATGTGGATTCAGGAAGGACAGAAGCACGCAAGACCACATATTCACAATAAGACAAATAAGTGAGAAAGTAATCAATAAAAATAGAGAAATACATATATGCTTTATTGATCTGGAAAAGGCGTTTGACAGAATACAAAGAAAGGACGTATGGAGGACATTAAAGGAAAGAGAAGTTGACAGGATAACAATTGATGTTATAAATGATATGTAGAATAATAATACAAATACGGTGAGAACCAACAACGAGGAATCCAAAGAATTTACTACAAGTCAAGGCGTCAAATAGGGATGCGTGTTGAGCCCACTGCTGTTCTCAGTGGTACTGGATGAAGCAATAAAGAAACCCAAGAGAAGAATGAGAAAACTAACATTAGGATACTGGCAAATGAAACAGACTCAACTATCAGAGCTTCTTTTTGCAGACGACATGGTTTTAATAGCAGAAAACAGAGAAGACCTACAGAACAACCTTGAAATCCTAGAAGAAAAACTGTCAAACATAAATATGAAAATAAATACAGAGAAAACAAAAACAATGATAATTTCAAATAAGAGAAAGACACGCGTAATACAATTAAATGGAAAACAACTAGAACAAGTGGAACATTTTAAATACCTAGGAGTAATAATTAAACTAAACGGTAAACAAGACATGGAAATAAATGAGAGAATGGGATGAACAGGAAGCTTATTTAACACTATGAAAACAACATTTTTGGGGAAAAAAGAAATACCGGAGAAGGTAAAAACGGCAGTCGTTAAATCAGTAGTTAGACCTACAATCATGTATAATAGCGAGTCATGGACATTGACTGGGAGACAAAAATCTCGAGTCAATTCTATGGAAATGAGGTTCCAGAGAAAAATAGCAAACAGAAAGAGGACAGACAAAATACGAAAAAACGAAACAATCGGACAAAACCTAAAACTAGAACCAATAAACGAAAAAATAGTAGAGAGGCAACTAAGATGGTTCGGGCACGTATGTAGAATGTCAAATGAAAGATTAACAAAATGAGTGTTTGAAATGAGAATGCAAGGGAAAAACAAACGAGGAAGACCAAGAGTTAGGTGGGTAGACGAAATCAGAAAAGAAGTTGAGAAGAAAGGATTGACATGGGAAAGTGCACAAAATCTAACACAAGACCGGATAGCATGGAGACAACAGTGCAAAACTTAACCCCACCAGCCTTACACCTAACGGTAGAAAGGCTTAGGACTAAGTAAATAAAATTTCAAACCTCATTAATACTCCAGACGACACACCAATTACCAATAATTCAATAAACTGTCTAGAGGAAACAACAAAAGCCATTATCAATGAAACTCTCTTCATGTTTATTATTATTTAAATTTAAATATAAATACTTCAAGAATGGCACTGAGGCTGAATAAAGCAGAAATATTTTGTACCCACTTTTAAACCAAAAATATCGCGAATTATGTTTATAGTAAAAATAAATTTTTAAAACGTATTTTATTTTAGAAAACATGGAAACTCATTTGTCTTGGCTTGTTATATCCTGAGAAGAGGAAACCCATCAGACCTTGTGCTTTTCAAATCCGATGATTTTAAAAATCAAAGCAAAGACATGTTTTTTATTTGGTCAGTAAGTAATTATATTTAATATTTATGAGCTAGAAAGAAATATCAAATTTAAGGTAGAAGTAAAAAACCTGGATGGACTAAAAAACAAAAAAATCATGATAAACATAAAAAAATTGGGAAGACTAATTTAAAAATTATTGAAGCAAGATCAGAGAAATACTTATTGAGTCAACGAACCTTAAAATATGAAAACAGTTAAAATATATAACAAAATATAAAAAGATATCAGAAAGTAAACAAAAAGCAAAACAAAAAGCTGACGAAATTGAATCAAAGAGAAATCAAACTTATAAAAGAAAAAAGTGGTTGCTTAAAAAACTAAGGAAAATTGAAAGAACGGACATAGGACATCTGTCATTCTTTCTGGTTTTAATTTCTTGGCTAATTAATTGTTCATCTCCAATATTGCACTTCTTCTTTAGTGTTCCAATGAATATTAGCATTTTAGTGCCTCTCATAAATTTAGATATCTTTAAAGTTATTTATTATAAGTTAAATTATATTAAAAATTAAATAAATAAAAAATAATAAATACAACAATGTATTTCACATAAACCAGCTTTAAAAATACAACCAAAATGTTACAACTAAGTAAGTTTCCTGTAGTAATGAAAATACTTACCAGCTTCAGACTGATATAAAATTAACACCGATATAAAAAATATACAAACAAACATTTTACCGGATAAAATTTTAGGTTACATACAAGTTTGTTGGAAGCTTTGGTTTTTTATTTATAGTCATTTATAATTTTATCTCTCTCAATGTTGTAGATAAAATTTAATAAACAAAAATTATAGTTTTATGAGGGATTTTTACTTGTCCATTAGGGAAAAATAAACTTAATTGATATATAATTAATGTTTTATTGTTTTTTAAGCTTTTAATGCCGGATATTTACAAAACACGAACAGAAAATATTTATTTAATAAAAATAAAATTGTTCTATAAAACAGCAGATAGAGAAATAGATATTCGAAAATGGTTTCGTGGAATTAAAGTGTACTTAAGAGACGAAAAATACTTTGAAATTCTCAATTCGCTTCATCATCATAAGTGGCTCGACAATCCGTTGTGGATCTTGGCCTGCTCACAAAGAAGTCGCCACTCCTGTCGATTCCTGGCAACTTCCCTCCATCTAATAACCCCTAGAATCTGTAGGTCTTCTTCCACATCATCAATCCATCTCATTCGTGGTCGTCCTCTGCTTCTTGTGCCCTCTGGTTTTGAAAATGTTAATCTCTTCGTGTATTCGTGATCTGACATCCTAGCAATGTGTCCAGCCCATCTAAGTCTCTGCACTTTAACGAATTCGCTTGGTCGAGTTTTTAATTCCAATGAAACCTGCTTTCTGTTATACCCTAAAAACAAGTGCAGGTGAGAACCAAAAGCTGCAGGGAATGTTTATGAAGTTGATAATGCTTCAGCTAAGTTTAGTTTGACTGTTTCATTTACATTTTCAGTTAAAACTCCGTTTCTGCTTCAGCTACCTCGGCAAAAGTCATAATATTCCTAGCGAATCTAACAAACGCGCTGTTGAGATACAGGCTACTCCCAAACCGATGGAAGGAAACCCATGTCAAAACGATACCAAAGCCAGGAAAAGACAATATGTTCCTGCAAAATTATAAACCGATTAGCTTACTCCCAGTGATTAGCAAAACAGTGAAAAGAGTCATACTTAGTAGACTTCAAGCTGAAACGGACCGGCTGGGATTATTACTTGAAGCTCAGTTCGTCTTCAGAGCAAACCACTAGAGAGCTACAAGTACCTTAACTAACAGAGTATATGAGAGCCGGATATAATGATGGTTAATACACAGAAGGAGCCTTCCTGGATGTAAGTAAAGCCTTTGACAGGGTCTGGCATAAAAGCTAATATACAAAATAAGAGGGTACGGATACAGTGGGGATATGACGAGACTGGCCGCGTCATACTTGAGCAACCGGAGCTACAGAATTCGGATAGGATAAGTCCTGTCCGAACTTGGAACTCCAGAGGATGAAGTGCTACAGGAGACGGCCCTGCTACCCTTACTGTATACAATATACACTGCCGATATTTTAAGAACACCATAAACCCCACTAAGCCTTGATGTTGACGATACAGCGATTGCGACAAAACATCGAAACATCGGCATAGCGATTAACAATCTACAAACAGTACTACACCACATGAATGGACTATACAATGAAAAATTGCCATTAACTTTGAAAAAACACAATCTGTCCTTACTAAAAAACGAAGAGGGGACCCAGAGAAACAATTGACGGTGCACAATAATGCTATCTGAATGGAAAAGATATGCTAAATACCTGTGAGTCACGGTAGACCAAGGAATATCATTCAAACATCATGTAGACGTAACAGTACAAAAAACAGCAGTAGACAGAGCGGCAATAAGAGAACTTGCATGTTGAAAAAGTAAACTATTGTTACGTAAAAATATGAGTCATAGTTTTAACCTTTAAACATGTTTTTATTCACTAATATTTCTGTTTTATTGTAGAAATTTTGGCGAAGGATCTAGATTCAAATTATGGTGAATCATCCAACTAGATGCTTCTCGATTTTTCGATGCAAGACAATGCGATCTTTCGATGCTGTTCTAGTATATCAGGATTTCGTATATAAATACAACATTTTTATATGGAGGGACAGTTAATTCTGAAGACCCGCGCTCGCGAATTGTTACGTACGGATATATATAAATTATTGTCAGATAAGTTAATATAAATAAAGAAATAAATTATATCCATAAGTGTTATAAATATTGAACCTTTTAATAAATTCACAACAAATGGTGTCAGAAGTGGGATACTTAGATAAATTGCGAAAATAAATTACAAGTGAATATAAAATAAATTGTGAAAATGACGACGATTTATGAGCTGACAGTGACTAATTTAAGAAGACATCTCGAAGACAGAGAATTAGCTTCTACCGGAAAAAAGGCTGAGTTAGTCCAACGACTAAAGAACGCTTTGCTAGAAGAAGGACTAGATCCAGAGACTTATATATTTGAAGATGCTGTCATCTCGTCGATTTCGAAATTGGAGAACAAAGTTTCTGACGATATTTCGAAAGTTTCTTCTGATGTAGCCAAAGTTTCCGACGACATCGCATCATTGGAGAACAAAGTATCCGGCGACATCGCTTCTTTAGAAAGCAAAGTTTCTAACGAGATTTCTTCTCTGGAAAGCAAAGTTTCTGCTAACATCTCTAAAGTCACTTCAGAGATATCTGCTCTTGACGATAGAGTGTCTTCGTTAAAAAACCAAGTTGCTGCCGATATGTTGGCCTTCGAAGAAAAGATATGGAAAGAGATGGAAAGGAAGATGGAGGAAACAGGGACAGCAGAGAGGGGAAACAATCCAATTACAGTGGAGATAAAAGAAGACCAGACGAAATTTAAGTTGGAGACACGGCCGAAATTTGAAGGAAGTGGAGGTTCTATTCATGTTAAAGTCCCAACTTTCGACGGAAAATCATCATGGAACAACTACATGAAACAGTTCGAATCAGCCGCAAGAGCGAATGGATGGTCTGAAAAAGAAAAGGCTGTAAACCTGACTATCGCTCTTCGAGGAGATGCCTTAGATGTGCTTCAGACCATAGCCGTAGAGGAGACCGATGATTTCGAACAACTGAAGAAGAGGTTAAATATGCGATATGGCCACGAACATTTGGAGCATGTATATCAGTCACAGCTTAAAAATCGTAGACAGAAGAAAGATGAGGCTCTTCAAGAATATGAGGTAGATATTGCCAGATTAGTACGATATGCTTATCCAACAGCTCCCGAAGACACGATGGAAAAATTGGCCGTTCAAACGTTTATTGATGGTCTTCGTGATCATGAAATGCAGAGAACACTACGATTAGCTCGTCACAAGACGCTGGTTGATGTCTTATCCGCCGCCCTCGAATACGAGTCAGCTACGCAGGCCTCTGGAGGATACAGTAAAGTTAGGACTGTAAAAGAGGAAGGAGATGAAGATAAACTTGACCAGCTCGTTAATATGATGAAAATTATTACATGCAAGAAAACGAAGACCATAAAATCAAGAAACTCACCATCAGGAAAACCAGAACGAGTTGGCTTTAGGGGAGCAGCTTCGACCCGGAACTTTTCCAAAGACCCTCTTATACTAATAGCTTCTTTGAAATGTCGTGAAGATAGTGTATATGTAGATGGAGAAATAAATGGTAAAAGACATACGTTGTTGGTGGATACCGGAGCGACCAGAACCATTATACGCCCAACAGTTATAAACAGCCGTAAGAAACTATTACCAACGAGGTTGCGACTTCGGACCGCTACAGGTGAAAATGCCAACATTCATGGAGAAATCCAGGTACAATTGGGAGTTGGAGCAGAAAAGTTCGTCCATACTGTTATAGTTGCTGACATCGAAGAGGATGTTATATTAGGAATGGACGTAATGAATATGCATGGATTCCAATTGGATTTTAAGAATAAGGTAATCAAAGTTGGCAACGAGGAGGTATTTCTTCATCCACATAATGACAACACCGTGCAAGCAGCCATTACAGAAGATACAGTCGTGCCTGCGAGAAGCGAAACGATCATAGTAGCGCGACTACAGGGAATTGTAGACGAAGGGACACCTGTTATGATGGAGCCTTGGAACCACGACGATGAGGTTGGCCGTGGAATCATAATTGGAAAGGAATTGGTGACTTCGGCTAAAGAAATTCCTGTGAGACTTATCAATGTCAACGACTACCCAGTGACTCAAGAAAGAGACAAAGGTAGGAACTTGTGTACCTGTGACATCCATAATCCGTCAGGCGACAACATCTGATAATTCCAACGACAAATTCGACCAAATGGTTGCAGTTGCAGGACAGTCTCTAAATCAGATGGAGAAAAGGAAATTAAGGGAATTTCTTCGGCAGTATCGTGATATTTTCGTACCGAAAGGAGGAAAGACGGGAAGAACTACCATTGTTAAGCATAAAATTGATACTGGTAATGCTAAGCCAATTCGTCAAACAGCTCGACGATTACCACAGGCGAAAAGAGAGGAAGCTGAAACGATTGTTCAGGAAATGAAGAAAGACGGGGTGATAGAACCTTCTACGAGCCCATGGGTCTCTCCGGTGGTCCTGGTTAAGAAGAAAGACGGAACGACGAGGTTCTGTGTGGATTACCGTTTGCTGAACAACGTTACCAAGAAAGATAGTTATCCTCTGCCTCGGATCGATGACACATTGGACACATTGGCTGGAAGTAAATTATTTTCTACTTTAGATTTGAAGTCTGGATACTGGCAGGTAGAAATGGACCCAGTCGATAAAGAAAAGACAGCCTTCACCACAGGATCTGGATTGTGGCAATTCAACGTTATGCCATTTGGACTTTGTAATGCTCCTGCGACATTTGAGAGGCTTATGGAAAATGTGTTGAGAGGTTTATCTTGGAAAACAATGCCTGGTTTATTTAGATGACATAATCGTCTTGGGGGAGACATTCGAAGATCATTTGAGGAATTTAGAAAACGTTTTTAATCGATTTAAAGCTGCCCAATTGATGCTAAACCCCAAGAAGTGCCAGCTATTTCAAGGTAAAGTCAATTATCTGGGTCATATAGTCAGTAAAGAAGGAGTGGCCGTGGATAAGGGAAAAATCGATTCCATTAAGGAATGGCCAAAACCAACTGACAAACATCAAGTGAGAAGTTTTCTTGGACTATGTACTTACTACCGGAGGTTTATTAAGAAGTTTGCAGATATCGCTAAGCCATTAACGCGACTTACAGAGGAAGCAAGAGAATACCGCTGGGATATAGACTGCCAAAATGCCTTTGAAACGTTGAAAAAGCATTTAATAACAGCACCAATTTTGGGGTATCCGCTGCCAGAAGGAGAGTTCATCTTAGATACGGATGCAAGTAATGTGGGAATTGGAGGAGTGCTGTCTCAGATTCAAGGAGGACAGGAACGAGTCCTCGGATATTTTAGTAAAGTTCTTTCAAAACCTGAGCGGAATTATTGCGTCACGAGAAGAGAACTTCTAGCAGTAGTTAAATCAGTAGAGCACTTCTATCAATACATATATGGCAGAAAGTTTCTAATCCGAACCGACCATGCCGCCCTTAAGTGGTTGATGCAGTTTAAGAATCCAGAGGGTCAGATAGCCACGTGGATCGAACGACTCCAAGAATACGATTTTAAGATTGAGCACCGGGCCGGAGTTAGCCACAGAAACGCTGATTCTCTTTCCAGAAGGCCATGCTCAGCAGAGTGTTCCCACTGCAACAAAACGGAATCCAAGGAAGCAGCAGTGCTAAGAACGACGATTGTCAACAACGACTGGACGCCTACTAAGATCAGGGAAGAACAAGAGAGAGATCCAGTTATACAAAAAATCCGAAAATGGAAAGAGGAAAACCGTCGACCACCTTGGCAGGAAATATCAAACCTATGCTCAGTAGTTAAGACGTATTGGGCCCAGTGGGACTCATTTATCATCGAAGATGGCTTGCTTAAACGAGTCCTGGAAAATGATGACGGTTCAGAGAAGAGAAGACAGTTGGTGATCCCAAAGAGCAGAATAGCCGAAGTACTTCGTCAGTTACACGACAGTCCATCGGGAGGGCATTTTGGTGTAAGGAAAACCCTTCAGCGAATTCGGGAACGGTTTTATTGGATGAACAGTTCCGACGACGTAAAAGACTGGTGTAAGAAATGTACTATTTGTGCTACGAGTAACGGGCCTCACCGAAAAAGGAGAGCTCCTATGAGACAATATAATGTTGGAAGCCCGTTTGAAAGAATAGCTTTGGACATCGCTGGGCCATTTCCAGAAAGTGAAAATGGAGGCAAGTACATGCTGGTATTAATGGATTACTTTACTAAGTGGGTCGAGATTTACGCACTTCCCGACCAGAAGGCCGCCACCGTTGCAGATAAGTTGATCCAAGAATATATCAGCCGATTTGGAGTGCCTTTGGAGATACATAGTGACCAAGGCAGGAACTTCGAAAGCGATCTATTCCAAGGAATATGTGATAGACTAGGCATGAAGAAAACAAGAACTACCGCGTATCATCCGCAATCGGATGGTATGGTAGAACGAATGAATAGGACAGTTGGCAAGTATTTGACAAAGATGGTGTCCGATCATCAGCGAGACTGGGACCAATACCTTCCGTTCTTCACAATGGCCTACAGATCTGCTGTTAACGAATCAACAGGCCAGACACCAGCCAAAGTCCTATTCGGACGCGAAATGCGACTACCTTGTGATCTCGAGTTTGGATGTCGACCTGGAGAAGATGTAGCAGGTGAAGATTATGTGATCGAATTACGAAGAAGAATGGACGATGTACATGAGTTGGTCCGTTCCCACCTTCAGATCGCTAGCGACCGAATGAAGAAACGGTACGATACACAAGCCGAAAAGGGTTGCTTTAAGAAGAACGACAAGGTCTGGCTCTATAACCCCAAGAAGCGAAAAGGTTGTTCTCCCAAATTGCAGCAGTTTTGGGAAGGCCCATACCTAATTATGGAGAAGATCAACGATGTCATCTACCGAATAAGCAAGATTCCGAAGGGAAAGCCGATGATAGTACACCATAACCGGCTGGCGTCTTTCGAAGGTGACCACGACGTAGAGGAAGAAGTGGAAGTAAACCAAGTCCAAGACGTGTCTGACCTCACGTTTGAGGAATTCATGGGTGCCTATGGAGGTACCGGTAAAGCAAGACATAGTGTTACCACTGAAGAAAAGCAAGATCTACTCGCGCTCCCCGATGACTACTCGCTAGCCCTTACCATCCCGGCCAGTATCAAAGACGCACCAGGGTTGGCATCCGTCTTTCGAAGGAAGTTTGGTCGAGTTGCAGAACTTCAATGCCAAGTGCCAGCTCCCGGTAAAACCTTGAAACTCCAAGATGCATCACGTTACCTTTTCTACCTGGTAACAAAAGACACTGCCCGTGACCAACCTACCTACCGAGATGTATGGGAAGCCTTACTTCAATTGAGAGGGCACGTACTAGAGTCCGACGTGCAAAAGTTAGCCATGCCAAAGTTGGAGTGCCGCCAATTAGATTGGAGGGTTATCCGAAATATGGTGGAGGAGATCTTTAAAGACACCGAAGTCCAGGTGTTAGTCTGTTGCAATCCGCATAGTTACTGGTGCGGAGAGAAAACCGTCCCTTGTCATTTTTATACAACTGGAAGTTGTAAAAGAGGGTCCAGTTGCCGATACCAGCATACCGTTCCAGTTCTAGTCCCAACAAGGTTCCAGGAGGAACCATCTTTTGAGAGGGGGGCAATGTTACGTAAAAATATGAGTCATAGTTTTAACCTTTAAACATGTTTTTATTCACTAATAATTCTGTTTTATTGTAGAAATTTTGGCGAAGGATCTAGATTCAAATTATGGTGAATCATCCAACTAGATGCTTCTCGATTTTTCGATGCAAGACAATGCGATCTTTCGATGCTGTTCTAGTATATCAGGATTTCGTATATAAATACAACATTTTTATATGGAGGGACAGTTAATTCTGAAGACCCGCGCTCGCGAATTGTTACGTACGGATATATATAAATTATTGTCAGATAAGTTAATATAAATAAAGAAATAAATTATATCCATAAGTGTTATAAATATTGAACCTTTTAATAAATTCACAACACTATGCACAAAAAAAACTAAGATTAAATTACCAGCCTGTTATTACCGATATTAACATATACATCTCTGGCATGGAGGCACATCAGTGTAACATATAGAAAGTAGATACAAGCAGCCCACAATAACTGCCTACATGAAGCAGTAAACGTACCAAGATACTTCACAAACCGTTTCCTGTACAAAGAACTTAAACAAGTAATAGTGATAGACACGATCGTCAAAGAAGCTAGAGTAAAGTTCGCAGAACTGTCAAATCATCATACAACGCGTTTCATCAATGGAATCACAAACGTCCAAAACAATAGATACTGGCTAACATGTAACTCAGAGGATAAGTTCGTAGTTCTAAAAACCACGACAATTGAAAGCACTGTGTAAAGTGCTTTCAATTGTTGATGTTTACGATACAATTAATATGATTTATAAGTAAATTATAATATTATGACTAATAAAATTTCATTCGGGTTATTAAACCGCATTGAAGTTCTTGCACCCAGTACCTTCCCTACGAAGAGAATTTGGCTAATAGTTGTGCATTGGCTGTTGGGATAGTCTGGAGCATTGGAGCGGGGTGGAGTAGTTCTTATTTACACGAATTAATACACTTTGCTCCAATGAATTGTTGCACCTTTTAGATGTTCTTTTAAAGGGTGCACAAGTCTCACAGGCTGGGTACAATCAAATTGCTTGCTTGCTTGCTACTTCAGTGTCCTACGAGTGGTGTTGATACAGATCCGAATTGGAGACGTTTTTTGTCCTTATCTAGTGAAACAAAATACAAAAGTTATCTTGTTTGTGGACGGTCGCAGTATCCTTATTTCTCATCAATTGAGTGATTTGTATTTTCACTTAAAAAGTAATAAAATTTGTGTTTATGCAAATTCAACCCGAATTCTACAACCGACTGATGTTTCTGTATTTAACCCCTTAAATTATGTTGGAAAAAATGTAAAATGAAATGAAGAATTGCGCTTGCGCTTCCATTACAAATTGGTGTACCCCAATCCTAAATAAATGATCTTTAACATTATCCTTTTATCTTTTATATTGATCTTCTATATTTTAAAAACACCGATTGATATTTATTTACAACCGGAGGCAAAAAAATAGCTTTACAGTAACGGATTTAGGTCCGTGTAATCCAGATGCTATAGACTATACCAAATGCATTGTAAAAAACTTGATTTTTACTTTTTGAGATATAAAAATAAACAAATTACCTTATAAAAAATTTTTAAAGAAAGTGTTTAAAAGAAAAACTCTTCTTGAAATTATTAAAACAATAAATAAAGTTAAAAGTCGGAACTGAAAAATTTTGGATTTTGTATAAACCATGGAAACTATTTAACATAGTAAAAAACAAAGACAATTCCCAGCAAGCCAAAGATCCAGAACCGGACGAAGGGATTCAAGATGAAGTAGAAAGTCGCTCAGAATACATTAGAATATGTGGAAAGTGTTAATACAGTAATAAAGGAACACAGTAGTTTAAACTGAGTTGACTCAGCGTATAACTTATGAAATAGCTGACAATGTTAACACTAACAACATTAGCGAACTATTCAATAGAGAAAAAGATCTATTAATATTTGTTGATTTGGGAGCAGAAGAGTTAAAAATGAACAGCAGCCCCCGACCTAAGCATAAAAAAGACGATAATTTGAAAACAACTAATAATGAAATAAATAATAAAAATTAATTGACTTATATGGCTATTAATTCAAAGCTAATTATTTAGTATGGCCGGAGAGTCCGTTTAGGAAAGATTAAAGAGACGCTGAACAAATTCCTCATCTCAGAGCAATGGAAACAGGTAAATTTGGAAAAAAAAACAAGAAAAAAAAACTTGAGAAGCAAAAGGAAGAAAGAAAACGTAAACAAATCAAAAAGAAAGAGAATCCCCAATTAAAAAAGAGTGTTACCAAAACAATTTGTGGAGGGAAAAAGATAATACAAACAAAAAATATTGAAGGCTAGCCCTGGTGTTTTGAATAACTCTAGCATCAATTAAACTTATAAAATTGAGGACCGGAAAAATCTGTTTTGGTGATAACACTGGTGTATCAAATAATATAAATGTAATCTCCAATATAATGATTAGGCTAAATGTAAACGAGACATCTCCCTGAAAAGTGTATTGAAAAGTAATACGCTCCAATCGCAGCACATTCCGATGAAGAGATAGATGAATTTTTTGAGAAGATTGCATAAACTAGCACGAATTATCACAGCACGTATACGATGATAACAGCAGACTTTAGGACAATTCGGCTCTGAAGTTAGAAATGAGAGAATAGAAACCTTGGTTAACTTTCTACAAGCCCCCAAATATTATACAATAAACACATTCTATAAAAAAACCTCAAGGAAAGTGGATGTGTCTTTCCCCAGACGGAAAAACTCAGAACGAAATAGATTACATATTGTGTAACAAAGCAGATATCACACAGGACGTAATAGTATACGGCGTCAGTAAGTAACGATCACCGAATGGTTAGAACCAAATGAGAGATAAACATATTAAAAATAGAAATAAATTTATAAAAACTTTAAATATAGACACAGATAAACTAAAACCTAATACAGAACAATATAAAAGCAAGTTAATACCCGCGGAAGTGTTAAATCTAGATAAACTTGGCGTAAGTGAAATTAATGAAATCATAACAGAAGAATTGTTTAATGCAAGCTCAGAAATGGCAACCGCTAACAGAAAATGAAAATCCAAAATAAGTGTAGAATTACAAAACATGCAGAAACACAGAAAAGATCTGAGACAAAACAAAAGAGACCCTACAGAATTTAGGGAACTTAATCAAATAAAGGTCGAGAAACTGTTTCATCTAGCTGCCGACCGAGAATCATTTCATCAGCTTGTCAATATGACGATAGCCAACGCTTGAATACAAGCACGACACACAAAGAAGAAGAAGAATCAATTAAAAAGAATACAGATAAAAGACGACATTAAAAAACATCAAGAAGACCGTATACAACAAGTCATAGAGAAAAACCAAAGCCTTAAATGCACCAAACCGAAACTATAATAACCATTAAAAATGAACAAGGAAAACTAGAAAAAAGTAAACCTGATATAGCAAACTAAATTGAAAAGTTCTACGCCGATCTGTATCGTTCCAGAAACAATCCTCCTAACTCCCCAAAGCAGAACTTGAAAATGCAGATAACAAATGTCAACCCAGAAGGGATGCCCGAAATAAGCCACGATGAAAAAGAAAGAGAAGTAAAAGAAACAAAAAGGAATATATATTTGAAGGCAACATAACCAAACAATAAAATATTGCTAAACAATATTAATACACAAAAAGGGAGCCAACACAGACCTGAAAAATGATCTACCAATTTCACTTCTTTCACAACTTTACAAAAACCTTTACAAATATTATTACAAACAGGTCAACAATTAAATTTGACTGATATCAACCAGTATTACAAGCCGGATTTACAAAAAGGGTACAGCACCTGTGAAAATCTTTATATTTTAAAAATTCTAATAAAAAGACCTAATGAATACAATCTCCTATTATGTCTATCTTTTATAGATTATAAAAAAGCTTTTGATAGCGTAAAACTGTTGGGCAATAGAATATTACTTAACAACCGTATCGACTCCAGGTACAGAATATTAATATATAATATTTACGAACAAGCTGAAATGATAGTGACGTTGGGTAATGAAATCGAAAGAAGACCAGTAAAAATCAACCGAGGCGTAAGACAAGGAGTCACAATATCTCCAAAATTATTTACAGCTGCCCTAGAGGATATTGTTAAGTCAATAGACTGGGAGACACGGAAGATACTTGAACCATCTTAGATACGCAGATGATGTGGTACTAATAGCCGACACGTGGAATGCATTGTATGCATTGTAAATGCACTGAATGCACAACCCCTAAAAAATGACTAAAATTGATTTTCAGCAAAACTAAACTAATGTCTAACAAAGATGACAAACCTATGATAAACATCCAAGGGACAGAGATAGAACACGTAGATGAAAATACATATCTGGGACAAAATGTCAAGCTAAGCAAAGCAAATCAGACTACCGAAATAAGCAGACGTGTAAAGCTGAGATGGGCAGCACTTGGAAGACTCTCCTACGTTCTTAAAAATAAAAATATACCTCAAAGCCTGTGAACCAAAGTGTTTAATTACTGTATCCTACCTCTACTTGCATATGGAGCTCAAAACTGAACATTCACTAAAATAAACATGAAGAAGATCAGAAAAACTCAGAGAGCTATGGAACGACAGATGCTGGGTATCTCACTCAAAGACCATAAAACCAATAAAGACATTCGTAATAAAATAATAAAATAATAATAGAACAAAAGTAAAAGATGCTGTCGAACAAGCAGCTAAACTGAAACGGAAATAAGCTGGACATAACGCCTTAAGGATGGCCGATGGAATGAAGAAATCGGGAATTGGCGGCCATATGAAGTCAAAAGACCACGAGAAAGACCGCAAATGCACTGGAGCGACGATATTAAAAGAACTGCAGGACCAATGTGGAAATGTCTTACAAACAAGAGAGATAAAGAGAGAGCCCTATATTCGGCAATCCGAATAAAGAGAAGGGCTTAAAAAAATCTCCAATATCTAAGTAAAAATTGCGATGGAAAGTGCTAAGAAAAATCTGTTGTAGGTTCAGCATCTAAAATTCGCGGGGAATGGGTGACTTAGGGATTGTGTTTTATAATAGGAATATAAATGCTTTAGCTACAGTAGAACCTACCATCAAAATTGTATTTATAAACATAATCTGTTTATTGTATCCAGAGACGATATTTTCAAATGCAAAACTTGTAAAACTAAAAAAAATTAAACAGTTGCTAATTGTTGAACCTACGGTGTCTTATTATTTAATTACCTAAAATAGGGTTTGTCCTTTTTAAAAATCAAGTGGTGCGGTCATAAATTCAAACTTTTGCTTAGCTTCCGTTTTCGTTGTACATGTTTAATTGTCCCCTGTCCAATATCAAATCTTTAGAATTCATATCCGAAATTGGACAGTATAATTTTATCACCCAGTAGACCGAATGAATCTATTTGTTATTAAATACACACACGTAGTTAATTAGGTTACATACACATTTGGTCAATTATCAATAATATAATTTGGACATCAGTCAAAAGTGCTGACAAAGTTAAACTATTTACATAAATTAAATACACATGTCACGCGAGGTCCGCGAAAATATTGACCCAATTAAAGTTTATATAAAACTAAGATCTCTTGCCTAGAGAGGCATTCAATCAATATTCACTCAACGAACTTGATAGTCTTCAACGATCAACTTCATCAGTCTCTACTCAAAGTAATCCCGGGTCTACACCCATAGTGTACGTCTCTACAATAAACTCTGCTACTATTATTTGGTGTTTCCATTACAACTGAACGAACATCTTCACTGAGCCAACGAAGGGGATTTGTTCATCCCCTCAAAATAAGATGTACTAATCACTGTAGTAGAGTGTTTATGCCGGTTCCACCCGGCATAGGGAAATCAATGTGTTAGAGAGAGAGCGTTCTATCAATGTGTTGGAGAGAGACAGATGACGTCACATTCCCGACGCGCCGTGGAAGGAGTCTACTGACTTATAGTTCAACTTTTATCTGCTAGATGTCACTACTAGTCACTTGGCATCCGCCATTGTTGAACAATAATTTATAAATTATTTAGCTACCAAATCTTGTCAAATATCAAATTATGATGCTTTTTTTACAACAAAATCCAATTAAGATGTACATACTATTTAACACATAAATATTTTATTATTAGACAGGTCAGGACTAAGGAAAATTTAAAACAAATATAAAATTCATATATATTTATTCTTTACGTCAAACGTGCTTCATTTCATCAATGTCTTCCATACGGTGTAGATCAGAAGAGTTTTACGAAAAAATACAAAAGTTAAAAGCCGATATACAGTGGTACGAAGATAGAACTGCAATTGAAAAACGATTTGCAGACTTTCATTTGTCAGAAAGAAAATTACCGAAAACAACACAATACCCGTTAAAAAGAATTCAGCCAACAAGATGTCTCAACTAACAACCTCGTTCATCATTCTCACAGCTATTGTTAATAATGTCCTTTATACAAACGTTCCAAATAATGTTAAGAACATAGCGATATGTTTTAACGATGTAAAAACTGATTGTAATCGAACTGAATGGGCTATAATGGATCATGATGTTGTGAATTATGGCCAGCTTCCAGTATTTTTCAAAAAGATACCAAAGTCAGGAGGAGCATTCTACAAGATCATGCTAATATCCCCAAATAACACCGAAAGTGATTCAAAATGGTACAAAACTAATAATGATGCCATCGGACATTATGGTTCATCGATTATACTTTTAACTATCGTATTAGTAATAAATGTATTTCTAACGATTAATATTATTATAAAATTTTTTGTAAATCGCAAATGTGAATCCTCTTGCATTAAAGTAAATATGTAAAAAAGGAAGACTGTGTTTTTTTTTTAATAAAACTAAAATAATACGTTTAATATTTTATTTAAAAAAGTCTAATTTACATAGGTAATATCTTTTCACAAAACCATTGGCGGAGGTGATCCACATTTCTCTCGGTGCAGGAAAATAATCCAGTGGTGTGACATGGATTGGCATTATGAATAAAGTTTCCAGTAGCACAAGGTGTACCATCAAACTTGCAAACATCAATAATGATGGGAAAAACTCCAAAAATATGACATTTCTTTTGTAAAAAGTCTGCTTTTTGTTCTCCGCGAACGTAAATGTAGTCAGCTGCGTACAACAGCTTGGATTCTAGTATTTCATTTATTTTGGAATATTCAACATCCCCATTAGAATACCGAAGACCATGAACGTTTTTCTCCAAGTACGCAGCAGTCTTCTTATCTTGATTACTTAATGTAGCAAACGGTTGTGGAGACGTAAATATATAATGACATCGTTTATTTCCAATTTCAATGCTAAGCTCTTTGGGTACAAACCACCCATCTACGGTGAATCCCTGAATGTCTACGAACGCTATTCTCATGATGACTGCTTGTCTGCTACTAACACTTTATTCAACTTATTTAATCTTTTTAAATGATATTTTTGACAACTTCAGTTAGAGGAAAGTATTCGAGTAGGCTGTCGTGAACAATTAAACAGTACGCTCGAGTGCCTGCCGGAAAACCTTCATCTGCTTCGATTTCCAACTTAACATCAACAGTTCCTGATCTGAATGACGTATCATCCTGTTTGGAGCAGTCGAACGTAAACAAGGTATATTTTTTAAATGCCTGATAATCCAAGATGGGATGTTTTGTTGACGAATGAGCATAACTGGGAAAGAATTCGGTATAGTTGTAGTGAGCTATAGCATAGTCATTTTTATCAAAATCTAATTGCATTCTCTCGTTAGGCCAATAGTCTCCATTAATAACCACTCGTATGCTTGACATTCTAATGTGATCGAATGACGTTGGATTGGCGTGAATATCATCTCGTTTAGAAGTTTGAAAAGCTACAATGACATAGCGTGGACGTTCAACAGCTGAAGTTGTCTTTACACTCCATATCTCACGTCGAGATCCTGCCGTAAGTGAAGGTAGTTCATTAAGCTCCCATTTACGGAAAGGTATAGTTATCGGCGTATTATTCTTAATCGGAGTCATTAATTCAATTTTCACATCATCATTGGGAAAGACATGTTTGACCTTGAGTTCCATGCTAGTAACAGTTAAAGATACTGTCGTTGTCGTTGTGGCATTAGGTTCTTCCACTAAAATACAATCTCTATCATTACGTGCCCGAACAAATCGAAACACTTGACGACCATAAGTTAATTTAGTGTAATCGTTGAAAATGTTAAAAATATGTTTTATCGGAATCAGTAAACTAAAGCTGTCTCCTGATAAATGTGGATTATTCGGATAGTTCCATCCTGCGGTACTGAGAAACTTGGAATCTTCAGGAGTGTAACATAACAAACTGCGAATAGTGCTAACTACGCCTGGATCTCGAACTATTTCCATATCGTGTGAACTTTGGGTATATGTACATGTATCAAACAAGAAGGCTCCAGCATTCGGTGCAAGAGAAACAGTTCCATTACCCACTTTCTTTATACTTCCTTTAATTTCCAAAAGTGTTTCGTGTATAGCAAAAAATGCATCTGATTGATTTATGATAAATTCAACAACATCGCTATTGTTAAATGACTTGATGTAAGGTGTGTACGTACGAAATTCTTCTTTTCTAATAGTATCGTCGAACAGAGGTTTTTGGTAAATATCGAAAATAGGTGGCTGAGGTTCCTGAACCTGTCGTCGAATATATTGACGTTTTGACATCCTTCAACTTTAATCCAATGGAAACAAGAAAAGCTTTATTGACAGCAGACACGTCACGTCGCTTGCAGGATTTGTGTGAGACTAATGGATATTGGTGTGTAGAGTTTTGTTTTATAATTAAACCCATCTATATCGTTTCCTTAAAATCCAAATGCAGCGTACTTTTCTCTCCTCTAAAGTTAACAGGTCTTAATTCTTGATCAACTACACTAACGGTAATTTTGGTAATTTCACGTATGCTGTTGCTTACTGGTATGTATATCGGATTATGAGGACGTTCGTCTATAGAAAAACCAGGATCAACACTTATCGGAAAATGTAGAATCGTGTGCGCAGGTCTGTCCTCGTAGAAGGCTCCTTCGGTAATGTTGCATTCAAAGAGTAGACTCGATACTTTTATAATGTTGACAGGTTCATCTGAAGAATGTATTTTTCCTGGGGCCAAAATTCTATTTGAGGAGAATCCCAGTAATTTTCCAAGACTATCGTCTTTATCGAAAGTAATGGTGTGATCCTGACAAAAAATTTCACATTTAAGCGTATTGTTGTTCGGTCTTAAAGTAAACTCCCGAACCGAATTGTATTTATGCATTAATTCATTTCGAATGTACGCTTCGATATCAGTAATTTCATAGCATCCGGATGGAATTTCAATATTACGCAGCTTTGTACGATCATTTTGCTCATAGAAATAAAACTTTTCACCATCGATGTTTGGAATTGAATTAAATGTATGAAATCCCAACACTGCTACATAATACTGTCGAAACGGATCAAGCATAAGAGGCACTTGAGGAGTAAACGAAAACTCGTTTGTAGTACTCGTCAGGGTCAACAATCGAGACATGACTGATATGTGGTATAAGATGTAGTAAGTTAAATAACAAAATATGTTAAAAAATTCTTTTTATTTTTCTTATACTGTTACATGTTTTTTTATTTTATTTTTCTCATAATATGGTACTTCACAAAATACACATTTACTTTCCATATACATACCACAAATATCACTCCATTCATGTTTATCATAATCTTTCTTGCAAGGTAAATATTCTTCTAGTGCGTGACGAATATCTTGAGGTAGTTCATGCCAAACATCGCTCGTTATATTTTCCATAAAAATGTGAATGGCACGTCTCAAGATTTCCTTAGATGGTTGCATTGTAAAGAAACTTTAAGCACAAATGTCCACAGTTTATTTGGTTATAACTTTGATATTGATCGTTATTGTAGAAAATTCTTCCACCGTTCAAATATGATACTAGTTCTCGCGGTGGCTTCAAGCAACCATATGAATCAAAGTACTCTATGTTGTTGTTTATCTTCTTGTAAGCTACCCAATGTGTACCGGGGTTCGTTGAAATGTCGAGATTAATTATAGCACATTCATGTTTACGAGGGTTACGCGGTAAATTATCTCTCATAAATACACCACGAAAATTTGAAATTTTAAGTAGTTTAGCAAATTTAATCAACTCCACATTAGTCAATGGTCTATTAGGTAGCTTCAACGGTAGTTTTTTGACTTCTTTAAATATAATCCAAAGCCACCTTTAGCGTTTTTTCGAAGGTATAATCCTTTACCTAGATGTTCCATAGCTTTATTGTGACGTTTATCTTCTTCTAGTTTCTTTTGGGCATTCTTTGAATCAATTACACTTTTAGCGATTGCGCTCGCGCCCCCCGCCAAACTTCCGAGAGCTGATAAGCCTGCAAAGATGGGGATTAAAGGCAAAATACCACCAGATTTTGGTTCGAATGGAATGATTCGTGGAACTCGTACATTCTTTTTCCCACCTACATTCTTAACGGCTTTTCTAGCTGCTGCAAGTGCAACTAAGGCTGATTTACGTAGATTTGGTGACTGAGGAGTACGTTTTAACGTTTTAATAATTGGTTGTAGTACATGTCGCTTAAATGAACCAACACCTTTACCACGTTTCATACCCATACCCAGTTTTCGTTTAGCTTTCATTGCTGTAGTAGTAAACCAGGCAGTAGCTTTTTCACCTAAAGTTGCGTCTTTTGCTTTAACTCGTTCCCACGCTTTGTTTTCCAACACCCAATCTGCTTTATGTCGATCTTTCAATGAATTACTTTGGGAATATGCGATATCGTGATCCCTCGCAGCTCGATCTAATGGATTTACTCCAGGATCTCCACGAACTAGACGTTTCTGTAATTTTGTTCCAGGTCCTAGATATTGGTAACCAGGAGCATGTAATTCAAACGGTAGACTATTGATCAGAGAATTTAAAACTCCTTCACCTTGAACAACCAACATTGTATAAAATATAATTGTATAAAATACATCTCAATCACAAGATGAATGTCGTTCAACAAGACAAGACACTAGCAGTGGAAAACTTAGATTTTGTCGATAACGTGACAAGAACCAGTAAACATGGTGCATTGCTACCACATTCTTTTCGTGCTATCATATGTGGTCCAAGTGGATGTGGCAAAACTAATGTTATGTTGGCATTACTGTTTGACCTGAATGGCGTTAAATTCAAAAATGTTTACGTTTATTCAAAGTCGTTGTTTCAACCCAAGTATCAATTTTTGAAGGAAGTGTTGGAGTCTGTGAAAAAAGTAGGCTATTTTCCATTTAAAGACAATGACGATGTAATAAGTCCCAGTAAAGCTAAACCAAATTCTATTTTCATTTTTGATGATGTGTCAACTGATCCACAAAAAACAATACGTGAATATTACTGTATGGGTAGACATAAAGATATCGATTGTGCATACCTATGTCAATCATACAGTCGCGCAGGTAAACAACTTTTGCGTGATAATGCTAACCTTATTGTATTGTTTAAACAGGATGAGCTCAATTTAAAACACGTCTTTGACGATCACGTCTCACCTGACATGACATTTGACCAATTTAAACAATTTTGTTCCGAATGTTGGAAAGACAAATACGGTACATTCGTTATTGTTAAGGATTTCGATATTTCTAACGGACGATATCGTAAAGGCTTCGACAAATTTATAAAAATGTAGGTATGATCGAAACACTCGCATTGTATAACAATATGTCAGACAAAGAGGTAGTTGCACGCAAACGTAAAGTTGCCGAATTAGCTCGGGTCATTCGCAAAAAGTATTTGGCGCTAAAGTTAGGTAGAACAGAACAAGATGAGTCACTAAATAAACTATTTAAGCCGATAGCTAAACCTCTAAAAGATATTGCGCAATCTTCAAAAACGTTGCATCATGATATTAATAATAAGCTTAGACACGTCAAAAAAGAAGAGATCAAAACGGAAGAGGAGGTAAAAACAGAAGATAACGATGACGATGTATTTCCTGCTACAGTATCAACCAGTCAAGTTAAAGAACATGAAATGTTTGATCCTAATAATGTTTCGAAAGAGGTTATTAATGAATATATCGAGCAATATCCTCCAATGAGCCATAAGTATATAAAAGAGTTTTGGATGAAAGATAATAAAATTGATAAAAACTATGGACCTATTTACAATGACGAAATTGGTTGGATGTTAGGTAAACGGCTAATAAACTTTAACAAAAACAAAGGTAGTATACAAGTCATCAGTGATGGTAGTGGGGAAGGAGGATGGGTGCCGGGAACGCCAGGTCTATACCAACTAATTTTCTATGATAACCCTGAAGATTATAACGATACAGATTTAAAGCACTATAAAAGTTTATTAAATAGTACAGAAGTTCATCTGGATTCCAAAGGTCGTCTTAAAGGTGCAACTGGGAAAAAATATCATCATATTATCAAACCGCTATTTAAACCTACCGATGAAACAACAAAGAAATCGCCACCGAAAACTCGATCTACTGCATTAAAGAGACAACCTTTCGAAGGTCTTGTTCGTCTAGCAAAAACGACTCGTTCATCATCGTCAACAACGTCTCCTCGAACATCGTTATCTTCACCATCTAGCTACAAGGGGTCAGGACTCGTCGATGATTCTCATTTGATCTACAATGATAATCCTATTGAAT